>NW_027362651.1:1209330-1511662 GCF_042186555.1 Aquarana catesbeiana | reverse complement strand
GCAACAAGACTCACAACATAAATAGACCTGAGTTGTGGCTTTTGGTCATCTGGTAGGTATGGCAAGAAAAGGGGAGACAGGACAGGCAGATTTTCACCTGCCTAGCTTCTTGGTCACATGGTCTGGTACTCCGTGCTGAGATGAGGCTGAGGCTGCGCCGATCCAAAGGAATGTCCAGAATACTGCCTGGGGTCTAGGCCCAAGTTGACCAGTAGGACCCCAACATGTTTAATAAACTGACTGCCACTCAGGGGGTTGACCGGAAAAGGCAGTAACGGGCTGGAGACTGGCTGGCTGGGTAGGTGAAAAAGCAGATGGTCAAAAGATCGTTGCTGGGCACCAGGCGTTGCTGGTTCGAAAGAAGTTGATATCCACTCTGGGTCCAGTTTTTTGCGTTTTGGAGACCGTAAGATAAAGGACATAGTGGCTTGGATACCGCCCAGGTACCGCCTGATAGGGATATGAGCGAGAGCCAGCTGTGTGTGGCAATAAGATATAAAGGCTAGGACATGAGTGACTTCATCTACTCTGGTTCTGGGACAAGTGGCAAGGAACCTACGGTAGGTGCTCCAGGCCGTGCGATAAGCCTTTACTGTGTTGCTAGACAGTGAGTGGTTGATGAGCCGGGTTGCATTGGCAAGGTGTGGCTTCAATCCATTGTTAGTTGAGACCAAGGTGGGATAGGAGTGGATGATGGGTCGGCTCCAGGGTTCCTGCTGGAAGAATGAGACAAAATTGATGCGGGACAGTGCATTGGCTGCGGCATTGCACTTTCCAGGGATATGCTCACAGTAACTGTTAAATTTGGTGATGTAGTGACAATTGCAGCAGACTGCGCAGGAAGGACATGACGGGAAGCGACTTGGATCTACCCTTATTAATGATGTCGGCTGTAGCCTGGTTGTCTGTGGTGAAGAGCTCTGTCTGATCTGTCCACGTGTGGCCCCAGACTTGGGCTGCTGCCATGATGGGGTACAGCTTGAACAATGACGAAGATCGAGGGAAACCAGGAATCAGGCAGATTTCCGGGGGCCAAGGTCTGGCGAACCAGTGATGGCCAAAAATTGCAGCAAAGCTGGTGGAGGCTGCAGCATGTGTGACTACCTGGGGCGACTGAGCTGATACCGAGGGAAAAACATTGATATGTCATTCCAGTTGAAGAGTAACTCGTCCCACATAGCCAAGTCTGCTATTGCTGCTGGGTCTAGTCTGAGGACTTGGTCGGGTCCTGCACTCGGGCGAGAAAGACTAATGCTCCGTACACACGGTCAGATTTTCCGATGGAAAATGTCCGATCAGAGCGTGTTGTCGGAAATTCCGACCGTGTGTGGGCTCCATCAGACATTTTCCATTGGATTTTCCGACACACAAAGTTGGAGAGCAGGAGATAAAATTTTCCGACAACAAAATCTGTTGTCGGAATTTCCGATCGTGTGTACACAAATCCAACGGACAAAGTGCCAGGCATGCTCAGAATAAATAAAGAGATGAAAGCTATTGGCCACTGCCCCGTTTATAGTCCCGACGTACGTGTTTTACGTCACTGCGTTCAGAACGATCGGATTTTCCGACAACTTTGTGTGACCGTGTGTATGCAAGACAAGTTTGAGCCAACATCCGTCGGAAAAAATCCTAGGATTTTGTTGTTGGAATGTCCGAACAAAGTCCGACCGTGTGTACGGGGCATAAGAGCCGTGAGATTAACGACCGCCCCTGAGGAATTGTTCTCATAGCGAAATTGAGCATCCCTATGAAGGACTGCAGCTGTCTTTTAGTACATTCCTGTGACCGGGTAAACTCCTGAATGACCGACCTAACACAAGCTAATTTGTCAGAAGGCAGGCTAAGCTGCATGGCGTGCGTATCCAGGATGATGCCTGAGAAACTTATGAAATGTATTGGGCCTTCCACTATGTGTTCATTAAGATTGTTGAAGACCTCTCTTAGCTTGTCTAGATCTACCGGGGGGTATGTCTAGGTGTTCGAAGAGCAGAAAATCGTCCGGATAATGGATAACCCTGTGACATTGGGCTTGGTGTGACAGGTTCAAGTGAGGGACTGGGCGAAAATGTCAGCTTTGTGGGTGAAGTGGCGACAAAAGAGTTCCGTGTCTATGAGGCTCCAGTCAGAGCTTATCTGGAACTGGGCAAGTCTCACTGCTGCTTTGGCTGAAAACGACCGATGGTAGTCATAGAAGGCAAAACCTCCATATTTGTAAGCAAGATCTGTCACTGCATGAAGGTACAAGTCCAGCTCCTCCCTCCTGCTGAGGGTGGCTGAACAAAGTAGATCTCTGAACATCCCGAAGGCCAGGGCGAACTCAGTGGCTGACAGCTTACGACTGAGGCTGGGGTCTCTCGACTTGACAACCACTGAGACATCCCGCCAGGCGTATGATTTGTTGTCAGCTAAATGATGGACTGAGATGAGCAGGGATGCCAATTGATGTATTTGCCCTCCATATATTCTCCCCGAAGCTGGTCGGGACAAGATGAGCAGGAAGGACGATAGGTGCAGGGCCTGGTGTACCTGCAGAAGGAGAAGCTGTCATCGGGACCATGACCAGGTCAGGGAGGGCCATGGATGGGCGAACTTTCAAATGTGTGACTCTGGTCTGGATGTCCGAACTGTTGCGGCTAAGGGGGAGACCAAAGAGTACAGCTGGGCCCCGTGGATGGATTGTAGGGATGCCTGTTGGGCCCAGCTGCAGCTGGAGGTGGGAAGAGGACCCTGAAAAGCTCTGCCTTCTTGGCCGTAGTGGGCAAGGGAATATCCCTGCAACTCAGCTCAGCTATGAGTTTGGGGATGTTCCGTCCCCTGAGGGACTGCAGGCAGCCACGCTCTGAGCCTGGTTGGGGGGGTAAAAGAGGGGCGGGTGTGAAGTCCTCGCTGCCAGCCTGCGACATGGCTCTGGCCAAAAGACAAAAGGGGGCGGGGTGCTCATATTTAAAAGGAGTCATAGCCATAGGATAGAGAGCCTAGTGGTAAAGAGAAAACTCAGAGGAGGAAAAAGGGAGAAGTACAGAAATAGGAATGATAGGCATAGACAGGAGCTGACAGAGTTATGTTGTGCAGAACTTATGTAGAGTGGAAATTTAGAAAACTCAGAAGAGTGCGTGGTAACTGATGTGGGCCAGGAGGTGACTGGCCAGATAACCGATAGCTCGGGTTCCTGTTTGTGCACAAACCTGAAGACCAGAAGCCCAGGGCGTACTGGTGTGAGAAGTAGAAGTCTGGTACGGCCTACGTAGAGATCTACTACGTAGCTGAGATGCATGTTTTGCAGCGATTGCAAGTGGGTAAACACTAAGATGCGTGTATTTGAAGCAATTGCAAGGTGTTTATACTGAGATGCATGTTTTGCAGTGATTGCAAACGGGTAAATGGTAAGATGTGTGTATTTGTAGCAATTGCAAGGAGTTTGTACTGAGATGCATATTTTACAGAGATTGCAAAATGGGTATATGCTGAGAGGCGTGTTTTTTTTTGCAGCAAATGCAAGGAGTTATGATGAGATACGTGTCTTGCAGCGATTGCAAGAAAAGGTCACCTACTGATAGGCGAAAAAGAAAAAGGATAGTAGAATTGTATATGTAGGAACAAACTGCGAAGTAGCATACGTAACGAATCGTAGATTTATGATAGGGACTGTTAATTCGTGTGTGGGATACTGATGATGCAAACCGTTGTGCCGCCGATGCGACTAGGTTTGAATCGGATTGTGATGTGTACAAATGTAAATGTGACACAAATCGGTTAGTAGAAATGACATAAGTAGCGAATTGTAGGTTTATATAGGAACCGCTATGAATTGGTGTGCGGGATACCCGTGATGTGAACCGTTGTGCCGCCGATGCAACTAGGTTTGGAATAGACTGTGATGCATGTAGCTGCCGCTGCGATCCGAATTGATCAGTAGAAATAATATGAATAAGAAATTGTAGGGTATGGTAAGAACCGCTACGAATCAATGTTTGGGACACGACTGACACCAACCGTTGTGCCGCCGAGGCGACTAGGCTCGAATCGGAGTGATGTGTATGGCATGAAAGTGATATGAATCAGTGAGTAACATGACATCACAATGAATCGTTTGTAGGGTACGAGAGTGAGTGATATGAATCGGTGCAGGATGTATCTGATGCGACCGTTGTGTCGCTGACACGACTAGGTACGAATCAGACTGTGGTAGGTAATGCAACATTTCTGATATGAATCGGTAGTAGGGTAAAAGAAATTGGTTGAAAAGTATGAAGTGAATCCATTATGAATCGGTTGCAGAGTGTATGCCACTCCTTACTCTAAAACCAAACCCATGCCACCCACCCAGCCCCCCATGCTAATCAAGTGCAGAGAAGGCACCAGGTGAGTCTAATTACCACCTCAATCAGCCACAGAACCTGTGCAAACAATACATGCTCATCTCCAAATGGATGGGATGGCAACCCCATAGACTGTGAATCCTATGAGCAACGAAGCCTGTAACGAGTGAAATGGACAATGACTAACAGTGGCTCGGAGGTTTGGATCTACAAATGAAATGTATGTTTGTGGGTGGGATGACAAGCAAGGCTGAGGGAACATGTGAATCTACTACACCTGTGCCGAATGATGACAGGACATGACCGACAACAACTCAGAGGCAGCTAAGAGCGAAAGGGATGCAGGATAGGAAACATAAATCGCAACATTGCGTATGAACGAAAAGTTCGAACCCTACCTGCAACAGCAAATGAGAACCGCAGACGAACACCACTCATGGAGAAGCTGCAAGACGTGTAATCGAACGGACGGACGGACGGACTCATGAACACGAGGTGAGCTGGGAAGAGTCAGCCCAGTGACATGTAGTATCGTGCACTGGAACTGACAAAGAGGAAGGGGAAGTGGTCAGCTTAAATACCCTCTGGGCTCCTCCCATAAATTCAGGCCAGCATACTGGCCTTCTTATATATATATACATCCCGGCTTTGTATATATACATATATATATATATAATCCAAAAACAAGGGATTGCTGCACAAACCGTATTTATTTCAAAGAGAAACTTAATCTGAGCAGCAGTGTATTTTTTTGAATGAAGCAATAGACGTTTGCAGGCTTCTATTCCCAGAGTATGTGGGATGGCTGTATATAAATTAGCGACGTCCCATGTGACCAGCAGTGCATCAGGAGGAATAGTCTGTGAACGAATTTTATTTAAAAAATCTTGAGTATCCCTGATGTATGAGCGAGTCTGAGTAATCAAATGTGTCAAACACTTATCAAGATATTTAGCCAATGGCATAGTAACTGATGCAGTGCTGGACACAATAGGACGTCCTGGAGGGTTGATGGGATCTTTATGTATTTTAGGAAGCACATAGATAATCGGTGTAACAGGCTGATCAGCAATAAGATAAGATTGTGTAGTGGTATCAATCACATTATTTTGTACTGCTTTACTGACCACCTGCTTAATCCTATTCATAACACGTGAAGTGGGGTTTGTTTCCAGACATTTACCGTATTTATCGGCGTATAACACGCACCCCAAGTTTAGGAGGGAATTTTAAGGAAAAAAACTTTTAGGAGGGAAGTTGAATTGGTTGCTTCAGCGTGACCAGTTCTCTCATATGCCTTTGCTCCGTGAGATCCGTGAGAATAATCCTGATGATTTCAGGAACTTTCTCCAGATGGCGGACCCCGTATTTCACCGTTTGTTGGCTTTGCTGACCCCCTATATCAGCAGGCAGGATACCTGCATGAGGCAAGCCATCACTCCGGAGCAGAGGTTGGTCGCTACCCTGCGGTACTTGGCGACGGGGAGAAGCCTGCAGAACCTCAAGTTCTCGACAGGCATCTCCCCCCAGGCTCTGGGAATCATTATCCCAGAGACCTGTTCTGCCATCATCCAGGTCCTGCAGAAGGATTATATGAAGGTAAGATGTTTATCCTTTAATATCACATTTTATTGTATTGAATGTTTGCTAATATATTGTATTTCTTTCCTCATTCCCTAATTACCATGATTGGAATATGCTGTGAATGTCCCCTTTGTTCTCATGCATGCTGGATTTTTATGTCCTTCATACATATTTTCCTTCACTAACCTCCCCAGAATGCTCTCCTGCCCCTATATTCACCTCATGTAGTCACTTAACAATGTATTTTATCAGCTCCATAGTAGTGCTTTACCCCAAACACCCCTAAAATGTTTTGAAATGTGATTTGTGCTTTAAATTCAGGCAGAGTGCCAGAGGCTTTTTTTTGTAGTGTCCCCAAATCATTTTTATTAACCCTCCCTCCCCCCAACTGCTAAGTCAGCTGATACCAATTCTCTAGCTATCCTCAATCATCTATCTGCTGACTTTGCCAAACCCATACACACTATACCCATCTCTTTTGTGGTCAGATTTATGGATGAATTCCCCAAAGCATGTAGTGCAAGGGCCTGCCTGTATACTTTCAAATGGTACTGTTTAAAGTTTTTCTATCCTATTATTATCTTGCTAGGTAATAGCAGAATGTCCAAATGTGCTCAAATGTGTACAATGTGTATTTATATCTTTGTATTATGACACTTCTTACCTGTCCAGTGGTCTGCCAGTAGTGTAACTAAGGAGGGGCTTTTCCAAGTAATACCCTGTATTTAGCCTTTCATCTCTCAATGAAGTGAAGAGGGTTACCTGTCCAAGATTTCCCCCCCTATAATGTTAGAAATGGCCCATGAGAAGGGGGAGGGGGAATATGATAGGTGTACCTTATACTTTGGTGTTGTCTAAAGTTCCCCTTAATAAATGTTATCTGGATGTTGGCCAAGAATGTTTGTGTCTCTAATCTGCTTTCCATGTTTATGTGCAAAAATTCTAATTTTTTTTTGTTTTCCGCAACAGTTTCCTACCATGCCACAGGAATGGCAGACTGTGGCCTCCCACTTTGCCCAGCGGTGGGACTTTCCTAACTGCAGAGGGGCAATTGATGGGAAACACATCCACATCGTCCCACCCAACTCGGGGTCATACTATTATAATTACAAGGGGTTCAATAGTATTGTGATGTTGGCGGTGGTATCGGCTAATTATGACTTCTTGTATGTGGACGTGGGGAAGAATGGCCGGATGTCCGATGGTGGAGTCATCGCCCAGATGGAGTTTTACAGGCGTCTGCAGAATGGCAGCTTGGACTTGCCACCTCCAGAAGACAATGTGGAAGGACTCCAATTTGTTTTCGTAGCAGATGAAGCATTTGCGCTGGGGGACCATCTTATGCGGCCATTCCCGATGAGGACCCTCACCCCGGAACAGAGGGTTTTTAATTACCGGCTGGCCAGAGACAGAAGAGTGGTGGAGAACACATTTGGAATCCTGGCCAGATGGTTCCGCCTATTTCTGACACCCATCCATATGGCGGAGTATAAACTTAATCATATAATCCTGGCGTGCTGTATTCTCCATAACTTTTTACGCCAACATTCGGCCAACTATGCTGGCTCAGTTGGGCCTGAGGCCGGAATGATACATGAAACAACACTGACGGCGCTTGAAAGTGGCCGTCCTGGCTTGCCCTCCCTGAGTGCCCGTGATGTCCGGTTACGATACCTGGAGTTCTTTGCGGGTAGGGGGGCCATCAATATGCCAGCAAATTTGTGAAGCCTTTATCAAATAAAAAAACAAAAAAAAGAAAATCTTTGTTGACATTTACTGCTTGTGTTTGTTTTAGATGACTCTGACAGAAATGTGGTGAGTCCAGAAAATGGCATGATTGTGTAACCTTATACAAAGCACTGTTGGGTGTTATTTACTAAAGGCAAAGACACTTTGCACTACAAGTGCACTTGAAACTGCACTGAAACTGCACCTGTAGTGCAAAGAGGATTTGCCCTTAGGAAATAACCCCCATTTACACAGAAAGCAGCAATTAGAGCCCCACAAAAGTGTTGTAGCGTTGAGACAATAATCCACACATTCTTGATGAACAATCTTTTTAATACCTGCACAATCACATGTGCATTTAGAAAAGGTTTTTAAAACAAACCAACATGTTTGTTGTATAACAATTTTTGGGGTGGCATTATAAAAAATAGAAATGTCCATTTAAGCTAAAACAGGCATGTGTAAAAGCAACAAGAAAGACACAAATCTTGAACTTACAAAGTTCACATTTGGTAGAACTTGAAGGCAATATCAGACATAAGTATTTAGGAACTGTATTTGATATTGCGTTCAGATGGGGTGAAGTCACCCCAGGAAAAGCCAAATTTGGAAGATGCACACAAATTTAGCAATGTCAACATGTGCGACCTGCCATCACGGGGGATCAAGGGACGTGTTTTGGGGGAGCAACCCCTTCCTCTCAGCTACTTTATTATTGAGGAAGGGGTTGCACCCCCAAAACGCGTCCATTGATCTCCCGTGATGGCAGATAGCACATATTGACACACTGTGTGCATCCTCCAAATTTGGCTTTTGGAAAAATCGCTAAAACATTTAGAACGTTGTAGTACACCAAAAAACAAAGGGATTTGGAGGGGTTTTAAACTCGCCCCAAAACATCAATGATGTTTTTATTTTTTTGAATAACATCATTGATGTTTTTCTTGAGGTTTTCCAATTGTAAATTACACCCCATGATCTTCCCGATCAGGATCTGGGCACTTTCTGATGTGAAAGGATCTGGATCCACAACATCACGATCACCTAAAAAGAGAGAAACCAAAAAAAAAAAACAGGTATCAAAAATATGCCGGCATCCATCTCTTACCTGAGCCTGTGGTCACAGACACTCACCTGTTGTGGTGACTAGTTCCACCACGTCTTCCTCCTCCTGCTCTTCTTGTGTTGGGTGGGTGGTCTGTGGTCTCCTCGGATGAGGGGTGTCCTCCGAGTCTTTTCTCCCTATGTAAAACAAAAATGGTATACTTAGCACACAGATATTTGATGGCAGAACTATAAATCTGAAACATTGCTTGGAAGTGGGGTACAATTGTCTATTTTGGCCGAGTTCCAAAATGGAGCATTTTCAGTGTCCTTTGTCAAGCTTCAATACTTTACCTGTTTTGTACAAGCTTCACAGATGGAGACCCCCCTATAGTATACACTGGAGCACCTGTGTGGGCTCCCTAATAAAAAGGGTGTTCTTGTGTCCCACACTAGTGCTCCAGTGTCCAGATGTGAAAACAGCTGCTGAGTGTCCTCTCCTTACACAGAATCTAGTTTGCATTTCATTCTAGTAACAAAGCCATCTACACAACCAAATTAGTTTCATACAAGTAGGGCGTAAAAATTGTGGCCAAATGCATATGGCCTAAACAATGGTGTTTTATAGGCCGAAAGAAAAATGTTTGATACAAACGAATAATGTGCCCATGAACATGAAAGTTGCCATTTAAAAATGTACACTTGTAAGAAAAGCACATGGAGCAGCACGAACGTAATAAACATAAAGAATAGGAACACAGGACAACTACTTACTTTTTTGCAGCACTCTCCGGATCTTTCTGTACTGCTCATGTTCTCGTAATTTCAGGTCCGACCACTGCTTCCTGAGCTGATCTTTCGATTGTCATACCCCGAAATTCTGGTGCAGACTCCTGACCACTTTCACCATGATCTTGGCCTTTCTGATATTGGGGTTGGGGTAAGGTCCATACTTCCCATCATAGTCGGCCTTCTTTAGGATGTCCAATATCTCCAACATCTCCCCAAAGGACATATTTGAGGCCTTAAATCTCCTTCTGGATCGGGACGTTTCCGGCTCCGGGCTTTCCTCCTCCTCCTCCTCTTTGCTTTAATTAGCACACACCTGCTGTGTATCCGCCATGTGCTCTTCCCCCACTGCGCCGAACGAAAAGGGGCGGGGAATAGACTAGAAAGAACGTCAGGGGCGGGCGGAGTTACACGCATGCGCAGTGTGTATAAAGCATAACACGCGTGCGTATTGCGTACGATCTGTGAGCGGAGGAAGGAGCATCGGAGGCGCCGATCATGATAACGAAGGTAAGATCTAAACTTGGCCTATATTGCTTCAAAATGGAAGCCTATATTGTAACAAGATTAGGGGAGTTTGGCCTGACATTAGAGTTTGTCTTGTGTTGTGTCTTGCAGAGAAAATGGATGGCTTCAATGACCACAACTTCCTTCTCCTGTTCATAGACAAATACAGTCTGTGACAGGTGAGACACCCCCATTATAATAATAACCAAAAGAGGCAGGCAGCGCTGGAGAAACTACTGGAGTTGGTGAAGCCGCTGGTCCCCACAGCAACCACCCCTATTTAAAAAACAAAATTGGTGGCCTGAGGAGCACTTATCTTAGGGAGCGCAAGAAGGTCACGGATTCCCAGAGATCCGGATCTGCAGCAGATGACATTTATGTCCCCAGGTTGTGGTACTATGAGACACTGCGATTTCTGTCAGACCACACTGAAGTCAGGGAATCCCTCTCTACTCTTCCTTCCACGCTTCCTTCCACCCCAGCTGAGGCATCCAATGTCCAACCTGGGCCTTCCAGCCAGCAAGAAGTGGAGGAGCCCAGCTGGAGTCAGGTAAAGCATTGTTCTACAGATTTCTGGTCAATAAAGAAATGATGTTTACTAGATGTTATTATTGATCACTAATTGATGATTGAAAAAAGTGTTTTACATATCAATAGACAGTAGTGGGCACCCAAAATTGGGACAAGCATGAAAAATCCTGGGCTCAGAAGGATAGTGTTCTGAGTCTGTTATATTTGTTAACATTCAATTTGCAACAGTCAGGAGGTGAAAATTGTGTGTGATTGATCAATAAAATACTCAAACTATGTCCCTTTTTCATACACAGGAAGACCTCAGCCAGGAGGAGGTTGTGGAATGTGGCAGTCAGGAGGAGGTGGGGATTAGTGGCAGCCAGGAGGAGGCGGGGCTAAGTGTCAGCCAAGAGAAGCTTGGGACCAGTCGCAGCCTGACCGAATCGCAGGTTCCTCCCCTCCGCCTTCCATACAAAAGAGTGAGGAAGGCTCATTCAGGAGGCTTCTGCGTCCCTCCGAGCCTTACCCACTCCTGAAGAGGCCTTTGCCTGCATGGCTGCCACAAAACTGCAGGGCATGCAGGAGGGTCAACGCAAGCTATGTGAGGACTTGCTTTATAAAGTCCTAAGTAAGGGGGTGAGTGGGGAACTAACACCCAAGACCGATGTGATTGAGTTGGACCATCCTCCTTCTCCTCCTCCTCCACCACCAGAGCCACCGCGTGGAAGGAAGCGTGGAAGGAAGACAAGAGAGTGATGACCCTGGGTTCAGTCTGGTCTGACAAAAGCTGTAGTCTCTTGCATGACCACAGCCTGGGGACACAGATGTCATCTGCTGCTTTCCAGATCTCTGGGACTTCTGGACCAGACTGCACTCCCTTAGATAAGGACTCCTCAGGCCACCAATTTTGCTTAAAAATAGTTTAAGTGTGCCCTGGGGGTCCAAGGCTTCACCCATTTCTGCTGTTTCTCCAGCGTTGCCTCCCTCTTTGTTTAGTTGTGAGCCCTTAATAAATGTTTTTTTGTGGAAAATTATACTCTCCTATGTGTGTTTTCATCCAAAAAGGACAGTTTGTTGGTGACGATTCAGGTACATTTCTAAAATACAATGTGAAATTAACAAGGGACAACAACACCAAACAATCTCCTACAGATTAAATATAACAACATATCAATGGTGTTGTGGTAACTTGACACAAAAAATACACACAAAACTTTTCTGGAGTACAAATAAAAATCCCAAAAAACAAAAATCAGCCTTGAAAAAAATACAAACCAAAATTAACTAATCTGCCTTAAAACCAAAAAAAAAATAAAAAAACAACACCAAAATAATGTTGTCAGATGTGACAAATCAAAATATATTGAGGGAATCCCGATAAATAGTAAAGAAATAAGTTTGTGAGAAGTGTGTGTGAATATGAGCAGCAAAACTACTTAATTCTTCTCACATTATAAAGAAGAAGAGAGTGCGCTGTATTAAACAATTTTTTCCATTGCACCGTGACAAAAGTGCTGTATCCATTGCGAACGCTAAGTTTACCAGACCGAGCTGTTCCGTGTCGGAATTTCTTCTGAGCATGCGTGGCACTTTGTGCGTCGGAACAGGCCACACATGGTTGGAATTGATGCGATCGGATTTTGCTGTCGGAAAATTTTATAGCCTGCTCTCAAACTTTGTGTGTCGGAAAATCCAATGGAAAATGTCCGATGGAGCCCACACATGGTCGGAATGTCCGACAACACGCTCCGATTGGACATTTTCCATCGGAAAATCCGACCGTGTGTACGGGGCATTAGAATTTCCCTCTCATACTGTACAGTATTCATTATCACGATCGAGCCGCCTTTGTTGGCTGGCTTGATCGTTATCCCCTGGAATCTTTGGAATCATGGCCACAGGTGGATCATTTTCATGCACAGATGAAGACACAGCTCGAATATTTACAGGTACTACTGGATCCAGAGACTTTTTGATTGAAAGTTCATCTCCACAACTTACACGTAAACTTGAAAAATCGCTTCAACAACTTACCTCCATGGAGCTGCATGAGATTACACTTGCAGAATACCACAAATCCCAGCATCCCAGAATTTCTAAATCTTGTTCGAAAACGATTAGAATCTGTCCAATTGTATACACGATTATTGGAGTAGTCATCACGGTCCCGATCCATTTTGGCTCTGTTGCGGGCTTCAATCGCATTTCTGTGTGTTTTAATCTTCTCATCCAAAACAATTTCCTGACGCATCATGGCAGCACACACACTGGGTTGTGACTCCGCCCCCACAACCTGATAGGACTGATTAGCTATAAGTTTTGAAGAGGAGCCCCTCGCTGAATTCTCCTTTTTTTCCCTCACCTGTTAGGACTGACCAGGATATAGCAAGGACCTCTTACCGCTTCGCCCCAGCTAGGTTGAGCCTCTCCTAGTTGGAAGCCCTGACTGTACAGTCTCTAAATGAGCTTTATGCAGGGACCCCACTCTGATGGTCTCAGAGGAGTTTCATTATCCTTTTTACAAGCCTTAAACAGGCTTACATTATCATGCAGCGGCCTTCCATCTTTTACTTTTTATATGTTCACTCCTTTTTTCTATTCCCTTTTCGTTTTATTTTGCCTCATTTTCTTATCCTTTTCCTCTGCTGAGTCTTTAGTCCTCCAGCCGCTTTGACCTTCTCAAGATGGCGGCCGCGATCGGCACGTCGGCGTGACCGGAAGTGATGCAGGCATCCATCTCCTTTCGCCAGTATCTACCGCGGACCACTACAGCACATGCGTGGTGCGCGTGTCACTTCCGGCGCGATGGCGGTCTATTTAAAAAACAATGTTTATGCTGTATGACTGCACAGGCTATTGCTCTGCATCCAGGATGCTCGCACTCTGCTTCTTTCCACATCTCCTATTGCTGCCACCGCTTACTGACTACCTGCTGGCCCGGTAAGACTTTTTTCTTACTTTTCATGGCTGTTTTTATGTAGAGGCTAATGCATTCTAAAGACACTGTACTGAGCTTCACGGGGTTAACCCCTTCCTTCACAGATACACTCTGTCTTTTACTCATGGAGGCTGCTGCCCCAACAGACCATCTACAGCCAGTAAGGTAAGAGGCATGATGTTTGGTAAGTAGTGAAGAGGAGTAAAAGAGAGCCATGCCACTAATATCACTTTATCCTGATAGCCCTGGCAGGTCGTCAAAATCATCTCAATCTAAATGGAAAGAGAGATCCCCTTCAAGACATTCACACTCTAGAAGAAGCAGGTCAAGGACTTCCTCCCACCATCACAGTAAAACATCATCCTCCCACCAATCACAACCCGCCCACCATAACCCAGCTGCAGCCAATGCCTGCTGGATTTGTGGAGCACAAGCCCTTCCTAACAAGTTCTAAATTCTACAGGTATCCGCCACAGAAGTTAGATCAGTGCAAAGCATATCAGCAACAGTCACCTGCGTACCACAAGAATCAGACGACTCATCAGTAGAAGAGTATTCGCCAGTGTCAGTTGGTTTTGATTTTGCTTTAATAGATCCCTTTGCGAAGTCAGTAAAAGAGGCAATTTGGTTGGGAAGAACAAAAGGAATCGCCCCGCAAGCTCAGAAAATATTTCCACAGCCTAAAAAGGGATCCAGAAACCTTTCCTTTTATCTATAAACTCAAGGAGTTAATTAAAGATGAGTGGCAAAAACCTGACAAGAAGTCCAGCCTAAACAATAGGATAGCAAAGCTATATCCTCTAAGGGAACCAGCCGTAAAACCCACTTATCACGGCGCCTGTAGTAGAAGCATCATTAATGCGTCTTGCCAGACATGTGACATTGCCAATAGAAGACGCCGTGACTTTCAGGGATGTCTTGGACCGGAAAATTGACCTCGATCTCAAAAAAGCCTATTCAGCAGCAGGAGGAGCATGCAGACCAGCTATCACATTAGCAGCAGTCGGCAGAGCAATTAGTAGCTGGACCTCTAATATTGAAAAAACTACTGGCAGAAGCAGCTGATCAAGAGAGAATTGTATCTGCCTTACAGGAACTCAGCCTAGCAGGGGACATTGTAGCCGAGGCATCAGTAGATATAATAAGATCGGTAGCAAGGGCGATGCTGTCTTCAGTCATGTCCAGGAGAGCCTTATGGTTAAAGCCGTGGGTAGCAGATACGGCTTCCAAATCAAACTGGTGTATGATCCCATATGACGGAACCAACCTGTTCGGTCCTAAGTTAGACCTCGCCATCTCGAAGGTCACAGGGGGGAAAACTGGGTCTTATTCCATCTGACCGAAGACCAAAACAACAGAAAGTTCACCCCTTTAGACGCAATCTTCCCGAACGATACAGAGAAGCCAGATCATATAGACCAGGCAAGGAGTTCAAACGAAATTGGCGTAATACCCAATCATCCTTCTTGAGGACAGAGAAGCCCAAAGCTCCTATTACAGGGGATCAGCAGAAGTCGTTTTGATGGCATGTCTGCCCAGCCTGTGTTAGTGGGAGCTAGGCTCAGCCTGTTTACACAGGTGTGGGTAGAACATATAAAAGATCAGTGGACAATATCCACAGTGCGCGAGGGCCACAAATGGAGTTTCAAGTACAGAACCCCCAGAGATCACTTTCTAAACACCCGACTACCATCATCTCTTCCAAAGCGAAAACTTCTAATCAAATATGTACTAGAATTACTGCAGAAACATGCGATTACAGAAGTTCCTCAACATCAGAAAGGCAAAGGTTTTTACTATCCCCTTTTTTTTGTCAAGAAAAAGACAGGGGACCTGCGTCCGGTTCTAGACCTAAAGATCCTCAAAAGAATGATACTGGTAGAGTCCTTCAAAATGGAGATTCTCCAATCTATCCTACTGGCAATGAATACAAGAGACTGGATGCTATCAATAGATTTATGCGATGCCTATCTCCACATTCCTATACACACAAGTTTTCAAAAATACCTTTGGTTTGCAATGGGGCAACGACATTTTCAATTTCGGAGTCTCCCGTTTGGGATATCTACGGCACCCAGAACATTCACAAAAATCCTGCTTCCAATCATAGCATACCTGAGAGAGAAAGGACTAAGAGTCCACCACTATCTTGACGATATCTTACTCTTGGCCAACAGCCAGCAGTTACTTCTCCAACATCGGGAAATACTAATATCCACATTACATCAATTCGGATGGATGATAAATTGGAAAAAAAGCAGTCTTTAACCAACCCAATCAATGATCTTTTTGGGAGCAGAACTAGACACCAATGCCAACACGGTGAGTCTCCCTCAGGAAAAAAAGGGACATTTGGTCCAGAAAATAAAAAAACTAATGGAAGCAACACACCTATCTGCCAGAACATGTCTCAGCATATTGGGGTCCATGTCTGCCACCTTTCCAATGGTCCAGTGGTCCCAGTGGCATACAAAGACATTCCAGATATCATTCCTGAAACAATGGAATGGAACATCAATGAGTCAGCAAATTTTCATCAACCAATCAGTGAAACAGTCTGCATGGTGGTGGACGCGAACCAGCAATCTAAAGCGTCATCGACATATTGTGCCCCCTCAGCCGGAACTAGTCACGTCGGACGCCAGCCTACAAGGTTGGGGAGCACATTACCAGGATCAAGCGGCACAAGGCCGTTGGGTTTTCCACCCTCTGGGCATGGTATCAAACATTCTAGAACTCAGGGCCGCCTTTCAGGCTCTCCTAGCATTCAGGCCATCTCTAACAGGAAAGAGTGTATTAGTACGCATGGACAATACGGTGGCAGTGAACTACATCCAGAGGCAAGGGGGCACCCGGAGCAGTGCTCTCATGCGGGAGGTACGTCCTATCCTTGACTGGGCTCAGATCCATTAGGAAGACCTGAAAGCAGTGTATGTCCTGGCAGGGCAGAGCCAACTGGCGGACGATCTAAGCCAAACGTTCATCTCGAACAACGAATGGTCACTAAGTCAACAAGCCTTTTCCCTTCTAACACGCAAATGGGGAATTCCCGATATCGATTTGGCAGCAACTCCAATGATCAACAAGTGTGCCAAGTTCCTGGCGAGAGTTGCCTAGCCAACAACACTGGGGGTCGACTGTCTCCATCACCAGTGGAGTTTCCATTTAGGTTACATATTCCCTCCAATCCCCTTAATAGCCAGGTTCCTAGCCAGGCTGAGGAACTCAACATCCACGGTGATTGCAGTAATACCGTTTTGGCCGAGGAGGCCATGGTTCACAACCATCCTACAACTGAGTACAGAGAACCTATTACTCCTTCCAGTAACCCCAGACCTACTCTCACAGGGCCAGTTCCTACATCCAGCACCAGAAAAGTTACACCTAATGGCTTGGAAGTTGAAAGGGAGAGGCTTCTAGATCAAGGTTGCTCACTAAGGGTGGTGGCCACCTTACAACAGGCAAGGAAGAAGTCTACAAACAGCACATATAACAGAATTTGGGAAAGATTCACTACGTTGGCACAAGAACAGTCCTGGGACCCACTTTCTCCTACAGTGTCACAAGTTCTTGAATTTTTACAATTAGGCCTGGAGAAGGGGCTAAGTTCAAGCACCCTAAAGGTTCAAATATCTGCCTTATCGGCCATGATGGGAATCAAATGGGCCTTCAATCCCTTATAATCCAATTCCAAAGAGTATGCTTGAAACTAAGACCACCTAGAAAGCCAACCTTCCCGACCTGGGATTTAACAATAGTTCTGGAAGCCTTATCGAAAGAACCGTTTTTTCCTCTGGAATCAGTGTCCGTATTGGATCTAACCCTCAAATTAACCTTCTTAGTAGCAATAACTTCTGCAAAAAGAGTGTCCAAGCTGCAAGCACTTTCAATAAAAGAGCCTCATTTGCGGTTCTATCCTTATAGAGTTGTATTAACACCATCTGAGCAATTCATACCAAAAGTGGCATCTGCTTTCCACTTCAATCCGGAGATCAGTTTACCAGTTTTTCTCACTAAACAAGGGATGCCACATCCACTAGATAATAAATCAGTAATTTCTTCATAAATCAGTAATTTCTTCATGGAGGCCACAAAACCATTCAGGAAAACAGAAAACTTGTTAGTCATACCATATGGCCCTAGAAAAGACCAGGCAGCTTCTTCCAGGACAATAGCCTCTTGGCTAATTAAGATCATTAAAAAAGCATATGCAATCCAGCTTCTTCCAATACCTAACGACCTAAAGGCTCATTCGACCAGGGCAGCGGCGACTTCTTGGGCAGTGTACTGTAGAGTGTCTCCAGAAACGATCTGCAAAGCAGCAACTTGGTCTTCTAGAACCACGTTCATGTCTCACTACAAAATAGACCCGGCTCATTTAACGACTGTTGAACTTGGGAGATCGATCATTAAAGTGAATTCTTCCATATCCTGTGAATAAAATAAAATCTTCTTGCAAAGTACCCACCCATGTAGCGAGTTATTTCCCAGTGTGTGTGCTGCCATGATGCGTCAGGAAAACTGAAAATTGTATACTCACCTTTCCGTAATTTTCCTTTCCTGACGCATCTCATGGCAGCACACAGATTCCCTCCCGTCTAAGGTGATAGATACTGAGAATGCAGCGAGGGGCTCCTCTTCAAAACTTATAGCTAATCAGTCCTATCAGGTTGTGGGGGTGGAGTCACAACCCAGTGTGTGTGCTGCCATGAGATGCGTCAGGAAAGGAAAATTACGAAAAGGTGAGTATACAATTTTCCATTTTTAGTTTTAAGAAATTCCTCATGTCCTAAAAGCTCAGACAATTGTAGCTCTAGGGCGTTTACTTCCTTAGAAATTGACATATGTTCCAATTGTAAAAATTCAACAGTCAAAGTAATCAAAGCAAAAGAACATTTGTTAATAATCTGTGTAAATCTTCTCTTGTAATCCTCATTTTGGGCAAACAATGTGGGTACTATACGTACTCTGAGTCCGCGTGGAATGAGCTGGGATTTGTGGAATTCTGCAAGTGTAATCTCATGCAGCTCCATGGAGGTAAGTTGATTTTTCAAGCTTACGTGTAAGTTGTGGAGATGAACTTTCAATCAAAAAGTCTCTGGATCCAGTAGTACCTGTAAATATTTAAGCTGTGTCTTCATCTGTGTATGAAAATGATCCACCTGTGGCCATGATTCCAAAGATTCCAGGGGATAACGATCAAGCCAGCCGACAAAGGTGGTTCGATCGTGATTATGAATACTGTACAGTATGAGAGGGAAATTCTTAGACAGTTGGCAGATCCTTCAGTATATAAATGTCTGGAAATGAATCCCACTTCCTGTGTTATGAATAGGATTAAGCAGGTGGTCAGTAAAGCAGTACAAAATAATGTGATTGATACCACTACACAAACTTATCTTATTGCTGATCAACCTGTTACACCGATAATCTATGTGCTTCCTAAAATACATAAAGATCCCATCAACCCTTCAGGACGTCCCATTGTGTCCAGCACTGCATCAGTTACTATGCCATTGGCTAAATATCTTGATGTGTTTGACACATTTGATTACTCAGACTCGCTCATACATCAGGGATACTCAAGATTTTTTGAATAAAATTTGTTCACAGACTATTCCTCCTGATGCACTGCTGGTCACATGGGACGTCGCTAATTTATATACAGCCATCCCACATACTCTGGGAATAGAAGCCTGCAAACGTCTATTGCTTAATTAAAAATAATACACTGCTGCTCAGATTAAGTTTCTCCTTGATCTGCTGACTATTGTATTAGAGGAAAATTTCTTTCTGTTTAAAGATACTTATTATTTACAATTAGCCGGAGCAGCTATGGGCAGCAATGTAGCACCACCTTATGCTAATGCATTTATGGATATGATAGAACAATCTTTCATCTTTCCTTCTGCGTTATTCAGTGAACATTGTACAGTATGGTACAGGTTCATAGATGAGGCCTTTGCTGTATGGACAGGCGATTTAAATGCATTGTCTTTGTTCAATTTCTATTTAAACTCATTAATACCTGGTTTAAAATTTAACATCATGTATAACAATGTTGCTGTTCCGTTCTTGGATACATTGTAAGCGATTTGTATAGAAAACCAACAGACCGCAACCAATTGTTGTTGTTTTCTAGTTTTCATCCTCCTGGGGTATTTAAATCTATCCCACGGAGTCAACTAAAACGTGTAACCAGGATCACGAGTGAAGTAGATATTTGTAACATGAGATTGGATGAGATGGAAGGCAGGCTGCGACAGCGAGTATATCCAGCAGATTCAGTACATTCTGAACGCATTAACATACACAATAAGACCATATCAGTCAGTAATCAAGGTCACAGAATGCCTTTCACCTCACAATTTCATCCATTTTCACATAAAATCAACAATATTATTAAAAAACATTGGTCTGTGTTGCAAAGTGCTTATCCATTGGTTCCAGAATTCAATAATCCCCCATTACCATCTTACCGACGAGGCAGGACGATATGTGACAGGTTGGTGAAGTCTGATCAATTTTCAATACCAAATCCCTGGGTAACCTTTCTGGGTCCTACAAATACTGGTTCATTTCCATGTTTAAGTTGTATCCAATGCTCCAGCATGATAAAAGGGAAAAGTTTTTCCCACCCACTTAAGGGTTATGATATTTTGATCAGAGATCACTACACCTGACTGTCATCCTTCGTGGTATATATCATAAAATGTCCTTGCGGTCTCCTTTATGTGGGGGAGACCACACAGAAGGTTAAGGACTGCATAGCTCGTCATAAGTACTCCATTCGGGACAAATTAGTTAAACTTCCTCTGGCCAGACATTTTGTTGAGCGGGGACACACGGTGTCACAGCTAAAATTTATGGTGATAGACGGTGTCACTATAAATAGACGTGGTGGGGACAGAGAAAAGTCTCTAAGAAAGAAAGAAGTGGGTTGGATCCATCGGCTGGATACACTCCAGCCGAAAGGGTTAAATTCTGATTTTGATTTGTATTCATTTTTATAGTAAAAGAAAAATTATTTTCTTTTATTTTTTTATTGCTTTTGAAAGTTTAGAATTTTTTGGAGAGGTGGTCAATGCCATTAATGTCATTTATGTTATTTATATTATCACAATTAACAGTGTTTACTTTCTCTATTTTTTTTCATTGTTTTCATTTTTTTCACACTTATTGGTATTTCGTGCAATCAGATTGGTGCTAGTTGTGGTGTGTATGGTCTAATACAGGGATTGATTATGCACAACCTGTTGAGGTATAGAGAGGGTGCATAGTTTAACATGCAAGATATAGGTATCCACTGTAGATCTTATAATTAGGGTTAACCACTTAAGGAGCGCCTCACGCCGATTTACGTCGGCAAGGCTGCACGGGCAGGCAGAATCACGTACATATACGTGATCTGCCTCCCGCGGGTGGGGGGTCCGATCGGACCCCCCCGGTGCCCGAGGCGGTCCTCTTTTGTCCCCCGGTGATCGGCGGTGAGGGGGAGGCCATCCATTCGTGGCCCCCCCTCGCGATCGCTGCCGGCCAATCAGAACATTCCTTTGCTGCTGTATGCTAAACAGCAGCAAAGGAAATTATGTCATCTCACCTCGGCTCGGTATTTTCTGTTCCGGCGCCGAGGAGAGAAGACATCTATGTGAGTGCACAAACACACACACAGTCAGTAGAACATGTCAGGCACACAAAACACCCCCGATCCCCCCTGATCGCCCCGATCACCCCCCAATCACCCCTCCCCCCCGTCACACTGACACCAAGCAGTTTTTTTTTTTTTCTGATTACTGCATGGTGTCAGTTTGTGAAAGTTACTGTGTTAGGGCAGTTATTATTAGCCCCCTTTAGGTCTAGGATACCCCCCTAACCCCCCTAATAAAGTTTTAACCCCTTGATCACCCCCTGTTGCCAGTGTCACTAAGCGATCATTTTTCTGATCGCTGTATTAGTGTCGCTAGTTAGGGACGTAAATATTTAGGTTCGCCGTCAGCGTTTTATAGTGACAGGGACCCCATATACTACCTAATAAAGGTTTTAACCCCTTGATTGCCCCCTAGTTAACCCTTTCACCACTGATCACCATATAACTGTTACGGGTGACGCTGGTTATTTCGTTTATTTTTCATAGTGTCAGGGCACCCACCGTTTATTACCGAATAAAGGTTTAGCCCCCTGATCACCCGGCAGTGATATGCTTCACCCCAGGCAGTGTCAGATTAGCGATAGTACCGCTAACACCCACGCACGCAGCATACGCCTCCCTTAGTGGTATAGTATCTGTACGTATCAATATCTGTTCCGATCAGATCTATACTAGCGTCCCCAGCAGTTTAGGGTTCCCAAAAACGCAGTGTTAGCGGGATCAGCCCAGATACCTGCTAGCACCTGCGTTTTGCCCCCCCGCCCAGCCTAACCCAGCCCACCCAAGTGCAGTATCGATCGATCACTGTCACTTACAAAACACTAAATGCATAACTGCAGCGTTCGCAGAGTCAGGCCTGATCCCTGCGATCGCTAACAGTTTTTTTTCTGGTAGCGTTTTGGTGAACTGGCAAGCACCAGCCCCAGGCAGCGTCAGGTTAGCGGCAGTACCGCTAACACCCACGCACGCAGCATACGCCTCCCTTAGTGGTATAGTATCTGATCGGATCAATATCTGATCCGATCAGATCTATACTAGCGTCCCCAGCAGTTTAGGGTTCCCAAAAATGCAGTGTTAGCGGGATCAGCCCAGATACCTGCTAGCACCTGCGTTTTGCCCCTCCGCCCGGCCCAGCCCAGCCCACCCAAGTGCAGTATCGATCGATCACTGTCACTTACAAAACACTAAACGCATAACTGCAGCGTTCGCAGAGTCAGGCCTGATCCCTGTGATCGCTAACAGTTTTTTTGGTAGCGTTTTGTTGAACTGGCAAGCGCCAGTGGCCTAGTACACCCCGGCCGTAGTCAAACCAGCACTGCAGTAACACTTGGTGATGTGACGAGTCCCATAAGTGCAGTTTAAGCTGGTGAGGTGGCAAACACAAGTAGTGTCCCGCTGCCACCAAGAAGAAGACAAACAGGCCCGTCGTGCCCATAATGCCCTTCCTGCTGCATTCGCCAATCCTAATTGGGAACCCACCACTTCTGCAGCGCCCGTACTTCCCCCATTCACACCCCCAAACAAATGCAGTTGGCTGCATGAGAGGCATTTTCTTTATGTCCTCCCGAGTACCCCTACCCAAGGAACCCCCCCAAAAAAGATGTTGTGTCTGCAGCAAGCGCGGATATAAGCGTGACACCCGCTATTATTGTCCCTCCTGTCCTGACATTCCTGGTTTTTGCATTGGTGAATATTTTGAACGCTACTATTCACTAGTTGAGTATTAGCGTAGGGTACAGCATTGCACAGACTAGGCACACTTTCACAGGGTCTCCCAAGATGCCATCGCATTTTGAGAGACCCGAACCTGGAACCGGTTACCGTTATAAAAGTTAGTTACAAAAAAAGTGTAAAAAAAAAAAATATATAAAATAAAAAAAAATAGTTGTCGTTTTATTGTTCTCTCTCTCTCTCAAATACTCACCATGCCTCTCAGCAAATAGCTTGGGGTGTCTACTTTCCAAAATGGGGTCATTTGGGGGGGGGGGTTTGTGCCACCTGGGCATTCCATGGCCTCCGAAACTGTGATAGGCAGTGAAGAGTGAAATCAAAAATTTACACCCTTAGAAATCCTGAAGGCGGTGATTGGTTTTCGGGGCCCCGTACGCGGCTAGGCTCCCAAAAAGTCCCACACATGTGGTATCCCCATACTCAGGAGAAGCAGCTGAATGTATTTTGGGGTGCAATTCCACATAGATCCATGGCCTGTGTGAGCAATATATCATTTAGTGACAACTTTTTGTAAATATTTTTTTTTTTTTGTCATTATTCAATCACTTGGGACAAAAAAAATATATATTCAATGGGTTCAACATGCCTCTCAGCAATTTCCTTGGGGTGTCTACTTTCCAAAATGGGGTAATTTGGGGGGCTTTGTACTGCCCTGCCATTTTAGCACCTCAAGAAATGACATAGGCAGTCATAAACTAAAAGCTGTGTAAATTCCAGAAAATGTACCCTAGTTTGTAGACGCTATAACTTTTGCGCAAACCAATAAATATACGCTTATTGACATTTTTTTTTTACCAAAGACATGTGGCCGAATACATTTTGGCCTAAATGTATGACTAAAATTGAGTTTATTGGATTTTTTTTATAACAAAAAGTAGAAAATATCATTTTTTTTCAAAATTTTCAGTCTTTTTCCGTTTATAGCGCAAAAAATAAAAACCGCAGAGGTGATCAACTACCATCAAAAGAAAGCTCTATTTGTGGGACGAAAAGGACGCAAATTTTGTTTGGGTACAGCATTGCTTGACCGCGCAATTAGCAGTTAAAGCGACGCAGTGCCAAATTGGAAAAAGACCTCTGGTCCTTAGGCAGCATAATGGTCCGGGGTTAAAGTGGTTAAATCTGCACATATAAAAATATATACCTTTTATAGATGTGACATTTTAATATTTTATTTTTTCATTTTTTTAATTTTTCCATTGTAATTTCAGGATTTCTGTGTCCATATTCCATGAAGTGTGAAATCTTCTTTCTACCTGTGATTTTGATTCCTAAATTGTAAAAAATTGTATTCACATCTGATGATAATTGTATGTGTGTGTGATAACAGATTCGGTTAAACATAAATGATTATTTGATTGATTCCAGATGATTAGCTTGTTAATTGATTGTTCATTGAGTGTATATATATATATTGCTATATGTATATTCATTAGATAGGCATGATCTTCTGATGAAGGGCATTATCTACAATAGCCCGAAAACGTTTATTATGGATGTCGTGGTGATTATAACTTCCCTAAACTACAAACCTTGCTAAAAGGCATAAATTGGGATAAAATATTAGGAACAAAGAATACGGAGGAGAGATGGGTTTGCTTTAAGAGCATATTAAATAAGGGCATTAGCCAATGTATCCCATTGGGTAATAAATTTAAAAGAGCGAACAAAAGTCCTGGATGGCTTAACTCCAATGTAAAAATGCATATAAAAGCAAAGGAGAAGGCCTTTAAAAAATACAAGGTTGAGGGATCATCCTCAGCATTCAGACTTTATAAAGAATGCAATAAGAAATGTAAGGGTGCAATTAGGACAGCTAAGATAGAACATGAAAGACACATAGCGGAGGAGAGCAAAAAAAATCCCAAGAAATTCTTTAAGTATGTAAACAGTAAAAAAGGGAAGACAGACCATATTGGGCCCCATAAAGAATCAGGAAGGACATCTACTTACAAAGGATGGGGAGATGGCGAAGGTATTGAATTTATTCTTCTCCTCAGTCTTCACGAGTGAATCGGGGGGCTTCAGTAACCATAACTGCAGTGTTTATTCTCATGACACAACACAGGAAGCACCTCCATGGTTAACAGAGGACAGAATTAAAATTAGACTTGAGAAACTTAACATTAATAAATCACCAGATGGCTTGCATCCGAGGGTACTTAGGGAACTCAGTCAAGTGATTGCCAGACCATTGTTGCTAATTTTTACAGATAGTCTACTGACTGGAATGGTACCAGCTGATTGGAGAAAAGCCAATGTAGCACCAATATTTAAAAAGGGCCCAAAATACATCCCTGGGAATTACAGACCAGTTAGCCTAACATCAATAGTATGTAAACTCTTGGAGGGGATGATAAGGGACTATATACAAGATTTTAGTAATAAGAATGATATCATTAGCAGTAATCAGCATGGATTCATGAATAATCCTTCTTGCCAAACCAATCTATTAACCTTCTATGAGGAGGTGAGTTGCCATATAGATAAAGGAAGGCCTGTAGACGTGGTGTATCTGGATTTTGCAAAAGCATTTGACACAGTTCCCCATAAACGTTTACTGTACAAAATAAGGTCCGTTGGCATGGACCATAGGGTGAGTACATGGATTGAAAACTGGCTACAAGGGCGTGTTCAGAGGGTGGTGATAAATGGAGAGTACTCGGAATGGTCAGGGGTGGGTAGTGGGGTTCCCCAGGGTTCTGTGCTGGGACCAATCCTATTTAATTTGTTCATAAACGATCTGGAGGATGGGATAAACAGTTCAATCTCTGTATTTGCAGAAGATACTAAGCTAAGCAGGACAATAACTTCTCCGCAGGATGTGGAAACCTTGCAAAAAGACCTGAACAAATTAATGGGGTGGGCGACTACATGGCAAATGAGGTTCAATGTAGAAAAATGTAAAATAATGCATTTGGGTGGCAAAAATATGAATGCAATCTATACACTGGGGGGAGAACCTCTGGGGGAATCTAGGATGGAAAAGGACCTGGGGGTCCTAGTAGATGATAGGCTCAGCAATGGCATGCAATGCCAAGCTGCTGCTAACAAAGCAAACAGAATATTGGCATTAAAAAGGGGATCAACTCCAGAGATAAAACGATAATTCTCCCGCTCTACAAGACTCTGGTCCGGCCGCACCTGGAATATGCTGTCCAGTTCTGGGCATCAGTCCTCAGGAAGGATGTACTGGAAATGGAGCGAGTACAAAGAAGGGCAACAAAGCTAATAAAGGGTCTGGAGGATCTTAGTTATGAGGAAAGGTTGCAAGCACTGAACTTATTCTCTCTGGAGAAGAGACACTTGAAAGGGGATATGATTTCAATTTACAAATACCGTACAATAGGAATAAAACTTTTTCGCAGAAGAGAGTTTAACAAGACTCGTGGCCACTCATTAAAATTAGAAGAAAAGAGGTTTAACCTTAAACTACGTAGCGGGTTCTTTACTGTAAGAGCGGCAAGGATGTGGAATTCCCTTCCACAGGCGATGGTCTCAGTGGGGAGCATTGATAGCTTCAAGAAACTATTAGATAAGCACCCGAATGACCACAACATACAGGGATATATAATGTAATACTGACACATAATCACACACATAGGTTGGACTTGATGGACTTGTGTCTTTTTTCAACCTCACCTACTATGCACTACAGTCTCCGATGGCCATGCTTAGCAATTTGCCATCCTCAGCACGTGGCCGTGAGGCACGCTTGTCCTTTTTTTTCGTCAGCTGGCCGTGTTGAGCCACAACATGCAGAAGAGTTAGTACTGTGGATGACCAAGTCGTCCTCATCCTCCTCATCCTCCTCATCCTTTGTCACCCAGGCTCAGGGTACTTTGTCTGCCAATGCACCTGCCAAAGCGGCCTCTTTCATTGGCTTAATGTCATCAGTCACTTCTTCCCTAGCCCCACCATCATGCCCTGAGGAGTCCCCCGAACTGTTCGACCACAATGTAGGGTACATGCTGCAGGAGGATGCGCAGTGTTTTGAAGGCTCTGATGATGATACCCAGGTTGAGGACGAAGGCAGTAACGTGAGCCCAGAGAGAAAAGGGGGTGCCCAAGAAGGACAAGAAACTGGCAGTCATGTTCCCCCAGCTGCAACATACTTCCAGGTTTGCTCCAGTGGCGAGGAGGGAGGGGATGATGAGGTCACTGACTCTATGTGGGTGCCTGATAGAGGAGAGGAGGAGGAGGAGGAGGCACATCTCCAACAAGGCAGGATGCCCTCCAGAGGCCAGCTTAAGGGCAGCAAACCAACTGCATCACACCGCAGAGCTCTGCATGTGCAGGGCGCTGCTGACTCTGCATGTTTTTCCTAAAGTTCCTTGGTGTGGGCCTTTTTGAGATGTGTGCAGCAGATCGCACTGTTGCTGTTTGCAACATTGGTTTTGGTGACCCCACAATAGGGATAAAACTTTTTCGCAGAAGAGAGTTTAATAAGACTCGTGGCCACTCATTACAATTAGAAGAAAAGAGGTTTAACCTTAAACTACGTAGAGGGTTCTTTACTGTAAGAGCGGCAAGGATGTGGAATTCCCTTCCACAGGCGGTGGTCTCAGCGGGGAGCATTGATAGCTTCAAGAAACTATTAGATAATCACCTGAATGACCGCAATATACAGGGATATGTAATGTAATACTGACACATAATCACACACATAGGTTGGACTTGATGGACTTGTGTCTTTTTTCAACCTCACCTACTATGTAACTATGTAACTATGTAACATATGTCTGAAGCGTATCAAGCATGTGGTGCCCAAGCGGCCTAAACAGCAGCCACTTGGGCACCACATGCTTGACCAGACATATGTCGAGCTCCCATTTAGTCCGTTGGCAACAGTACTTAAAAGACCCACACCAAAGGACAAGGTGGACCTCTCCTTGCTCTTCATCAGCTGGGATCTCCAACCCCACTATACCTTCAGTCCTCTCAGAAACCAGCACTGACAGGAATGAAGGTGTAGAATTAGGTGTGCCAAGTACTTGCGGGCAATCTGCTATCGCTACACCAACGTCTGATTGTACCAGGCAAATTTCCCTACCCCAGTTGCTAAACCGTCAGAAGAAATTTGGTCCCAGCCATCCAAATGCTCAGCGGCTGAATGCTGGTTTGGCTAAATTGCTAGCACTCCAACTGCTGCCTTTTCAGCTGGTAGACTCTGCCCCCTTTCGAGAATTTGTGGAATGTGCAGTACTTTAGTGGCAGGTAACCAAACACCAATTTTTTTCTCATAAGACAATTCCGGCTCTATACCAACATGTGGAAGGCAATGTCTTGGTCTCGTTGGACAGGGTGGTCAGCAGTAAGGTGCATATTACCACTGACTCATGGTCCAGCAGTCATGGACAGGGACGTTACCTTTCTTTCAAGGCGCACTGGGTAACCCTGCTGGCAGCTGGGAAGGATGCAGGACAGGGTGCAGTATTGTTGGAGCTTGTTCTGCCAACAAGCCTCCAAAATGCTGGTAGTGGTGATTCTGCCACACCTCTCTCCTCCTCTGTAAGTGCTACACTACATAAGAAAAAACCTACAGTCCCTGTCTTGTTTGCACTGCCTGTATACTGCTGTTCAGAGTATATAGGGCCTGGGGGCCCAACGCCTTTTCTTTTTTTTAATTTGTGTGCGGGGTTCCCCTTAATATCCATACAAGACCCAAAGGGCCTGGTAATTGACTGTGGGGGGGTACCCATGCCGTTTGTCTCACTGATTTTCATCCATATTGCTGGGACCCGACATTACATTAAAGCCGCAAGCAGCTTTAAATGACTTTTATTCCTTTAAAAATTTCATTTTGTGCAGGGATTGTTCTAAGCAAGGGAAACATGTGCCACTTTACAGGCATACTATAGACACCCCCCAGGAACGATATTTAAAGGAATATTTCACTTTTATTTTTTCATTTTTAACCATCATTAAAATCACTGCTCCCGGAAAAACCACAGTTTTTAAAACTTCCTTTTGCATTGATACATGTCCCCTGGGGCAGGACCTGGGTCCCCAAACCCTTTTCAGGACAATAACTTGCATATTAGCCTTTAAAATTTGCACTTTTGATTTCTCTTGTTCGAGTCCCATAGACTTTAACGGTGTTCGAATGTTCGCGCAAACTTTCGGTCTGTTCGCATGTTCTGGATGTGAACCGAACCGGGGGGTGTTCGGCCCATTCCTAATCATCAATGGATGAAAAATTGTTCAATTGTTTCATAAGCTCAAGCCCCCACCGTGTACAAGCAATTTCCTTCCAGCTGTCCCTGCCATTCTTACCTTCTCTCGTGCCATCAGATCCTCACGATCGGCCGCGACATAAGATGCTCAGACGAGTTTCGCCAGCACACATGAACCTCTTGCATTAGGGGAATTACCTTATAAACTGTAGATCCGCATTAATACCAAAATAAAGTTGAAGCACACTTGTGGGCTACCTAGTTATCCCAACACCAAAGCTGGCAAGAACCAGAGCTATTGTTAAAATTATAATTAAATTTACCCTCTAGAAATGTATTGTTGGTGACCGGATGCAGGAGTGAGTGGTGAAGTGTGTGCTCTTCCCCCGGTCTCAGACCTGATGCTGCACTAGCGCTGTTATCCTGGATTAGGCTTATCCTGTGTTGTCATACTTCTATGACCTCTCTGCTCCTACCTGTGGATTCCTGCTGTCTTTTGGTGCGAGGAGGAGCGTGCTCTGCTTGGCGGTGGAAGTGGGTGAGACTCTCGGGAGAACCCGCTGCGTCGCCGTGCTGTGGAAGAGGAGTCCGGACGAGACACCGCCTCAGCGTCAGAGTGCCCAGCGACATCTCGCAGGCTTCGTGAGAGGCTGAGTGGAGCGAGCGAGCCTGAGAGGGTGGAGGGGGAGATCGGCAACGGCCGCGCCAGGCACGCATCACTGTAGTAACAAGCGGCGGGAGCGGAGAGATTCCGAGTGGAAGGTCTTGGATCTGTCCTCCGCGTGGCTCCGGGGACGGAATCGGACCAAGGTAAAGGAAGCGGAACTTTAAATATTTTAATATTCCTGAAGTATACTCTGATATTCTATCTTTTTTACCTAGTTAGTTCAACTTAGCTTGCTACTTATCTTCATTTCACTATGACTAGGAAAAAGGGGGAGGATCAGCAACAGCAGCCCCAGGTGAACCCATCCACACAGCCCACCCGCTCAGTTAAGGAGAAAGGGAATCAAAATGTATTTGCAATGGCAGCCGCAGCAAAATTAGAAAAATTTGCACACACTCCCTCGCAGTCCCCGCTAAGAGCAACCAAGCGCCCCCAGGGAAAGTGCTTGTGGGAGGTCCCGGAGACAGAAAGAGTCTGGGGAAGGGGACTGACAACCCACCGGCCAACCCGAGAGCAGCGAACAAAAAAAGCCCTGAGAGGGAAGACCCAGGAAAGATCACGGATACTATCCATAATTTAAATGTAGCCAGTGATCAGGAGCCTACTCTAAAAGAAGTACTGTGTGCAATAAATGCTTGCAGGAGCAAGATGTGTGTGGAGTTAAGAGACCTTAAGGAAGAAGTCTGCAGCATTAGACAAGAGTTTCAGAAACTAGTGGAGAGAATTAATGGCCTGGAGGAAAGGGTTAATCAAGTAGAAGATATTGTATTTCCAATGCGGCAGGACTTTAAAAAAATGCAAGCCCAATTAGATGCCAACAAACTCAAAATGGATGAATGGGAGAACAAGTCGCGAAGACAAAATGTCAGAGTAATGGGTCTCCCTGAGAAAAGTGAGGGCTCTTGCCCCAAAGAATTTATGGAAAAATGGCTTAAAGAGGTATTTGGGGCTGAAACTTTCTCGCATCTTTTCTCCATTGAGAGAGCACATAGAGTGCCTTCCAGGTCCGTACACTCAGGAGGCCGCCCTAGACCGATGATAATGAGGTTTTTTAGTTACAAAGACAAGATGAAGCTGCTGCAGAGATCGAGAGAAAAAGGGGACATTTTTTATAATGGGGTTAGAATATCGATATACCCAGACTATTCCCGGACTTGCAAAGGAGAAGAGCAGGCTTTTTAGATATTAAGCAGACCTTACGGAACCTTAACATACCATATACACTTCCATATCCAGCGCGGCTGTGAGTTGTGGCTCTAGGGACAACTCATTTTTTTGAATCGGCTGGAGGGGTCACGGAATGGCTTGAAGAGAATAAAAAGAACTTATAGAGATGAAAGCTAATTGCATATGTGTAACGCAGGTTTTGTTTTTTTTGTTTTTTTTTTTTTTATATACAGGATTTGCCTTTTCTCTTTTTTTTTTTTTTTGCAGCAGGGGCTGGGAGGGGGAGGGGTGGTTCGGTGTAGTTGATGACGAGAGTAACACTAGGGTTGTGGATGGGGGTCTTTTTGACTCTCGTGGTGACAGGGTCTCAGGGGATGCCAGGAGCATGGCGGACAAGATAGGTGAACTAGAGATACTGTTGTACAAGGAGGATTTGGATTTTGTGGGAATTTCAGAGACCTGGTTCAACAGCTCTCATGATTGGCTGGCAAACATTCAAGGGTATACCCTATACCGCAAGGATAGAGAGGGTAAAAAAGGGGGAGGGGTATGCCTATATATCAAGAATAATGTACAAGTGAATGTGAGAGATGACATCACTGAGGGGGCTAGGGAGGAGGTGGAATCTTTATGGGTAGAGCTCCAAAGGGATGAAGCTAAGGGGAAAATAATACTGGGAGTATGCTATAGGCCCCCTAACCTGAGGGAGGAAGTGGAGACGGATCTCCTATCACAAATTGGATTAGCAGCAAGGATGGGAAGTGTTATCATAATGGGGGATTTTAATTATCCAGACATAGACTGGGCGGAGGGAACCGCGCATTTATTTAAGGCTCGCCAGTTCCTTAGTGTCTTGCAGGACAATTTTATGGGTCAGATGGTAGACGCACCAACTAGAAATAAAACATTACTAGATCTACTGATTACCAACAATACAGACCTGATAACAGATGTGGAAATACGGGGCAATTTAGGTAACAGCGATCACAGGTCAATTAGTTTCAGTATAAATCACACAAATAGGAAACATGAAGGGAACACAAAGACACTGAATTTCAAAAGAGCCAACTTCCCTAAACTACAAACCTTGCTAAAAGGCATAAATTGGGATAAAATATTAGGAACAAAGAATACGGAGGAGAGATGGGTTTGCTTTAAGAGCATATTAAATAAGGGCATTAGCCAATGTATCCCATTGGGTAATAAATTTAAAAGAGCGAACAAACATCCTGGATGGCTTAACTCCAATGTAAAAATGCATATAAAAGCAAAGGAGAAGGCCTTCAAAAAATACAAGGTTGAGGGATCATCCTCAGCATTCAGAAATTATAAAGAATGCAATAAGAAATGTAAGGGTGCAATTAGGATGGCTAAGATAGAACATGAAAGACACATAGCGGAGGAGAGCAAAAAAAATCCCAAGAAATTCTTTAAGTATGTAAACAGTAAAAAATGGAGGACAGACCATATTGGCCCCATAAAGAATGAGGAAGGACATCTGGTTACAAAGGATGGGGAGATGGCAAAGGTATTGAATTTATTCTTCTCCTCAGTCTTCACGAGTGAATCGGGGGGCTTCAGTAACCAAAACTGCAGTGTTTACCCTCATGACACATAACAGGAAGCACCTACATGGTTAACAGAGGACGGAATTAAAATTAGACTTGAGAAACTTAACATTAATAAATCACCGGGACCAGATGGCTTGCATCCGAGGGTACTTAGGGAACTCAGTCAGATGATTGCCAGACCGTTGTTCCTAATTTTTACAGACAGTCTATTGACTGGAATGGTACCAACTGATTGGAGAAAAGCCAATGTAGCAGCAATATTTAAAAAGGGCCCAAAAAACATCCCTGGGAATTACAGACCAGTTAGCCTAACATCAATAGTATGTAAACTCTTGGAGGGGATGATAAGGGACTATATACAAGATTTTAGTAATAAGAATGATATCATTAGCAGTAATCAGCATGGATTCATGAAGAATCGTTCTTGCCAAACCAATCTATTAACCTTCTATGAGGAGGTGAGTTGCCATCTAGATAAAGGAAGGCCCGTAGACGTGGTGTATCTGGATTTTGCAAAAGCATTTGACAGAGTTCCCCATAAACGTTTACTGTACAAAATAAGGTGCGTTGGCATGGACCATAGGGTGAGTACATGGATTGAAAACTGGCTACAAGGGCGAGTTCAGAGGGTGGTGATAAATGGGGAGCACTCAGAATGGTCAGGGGTGGGTAGTGTTCATAAACGACCTGGAGGATGGGATAAACAGTTCAATCTCTGTATTTGCAGACGATACTAAGCTAAGCAGGGCAATAACTTCTCTGCAGGATGTGGAAATCTTGCAAAAAGACCTGAACAAATTAATGGGGTGGGCGACTACATGGCAAATGAGGTTCAATGTAGAAAAATGTAAAATAATGCATTTGGGTGGCAAAAATATGAATGCAATCTATACACTGGGGGGAGAACCTCTGGGGGAATCTAGGATGGAAAAGGACCTGGGGGTCCTAGTAGATGATAGGCTCAGCAATGGCATGCAATGCCAAGCTGCTGCTAATAAAGCAAACAGAATATTGGCATGCATTAAAAGGGGATCAACTGCAGAGATAAAACGATAATTCTCCCGCTCTACAAGACTCTGGTCCGGCCGCACCTGGAGTATGCTGTCCAGTTCTGGGCACCAGTCCTCAGGAGGGACGTACTGGAAATGGAGCGAGTACAAAGAAGGGCAACAAAGCTAATAAAGGGTCTGGAGGATCTTAGTTATGAGGAAAGGTTGCGAGCACTGAACTTATTCTCTCTGGAGAAGAGACGCTTGAGAGGGGATATGATTTCAATTTACAAATACTGTACTGGTGACCCCACAATAGGGATAAAACTTTTTCGCAGAAGAGAGTTTAATAAGACTCGTGGCCACTCATTACAATTAGAAGAAAAGAGGTTTAACCTTAAACTACGTAGAGGGTTCTTTACTGTAAGAGCGGCAAGGATGTGGAATTCCCTTCCACAGGCGGTGGTCTCAGCGGGGAGCATTAGATAATCACCTGAATGACCGCAATATACAGGGATATGTAATGTAATACTGACACATAATCACACACATAGGTTGGACTTGATGGACTTGTGTCTTTTTTCAACCTCACCTACTATGTAACTATGTAACTATGTAACTATGGATGAGGGAAGGGGGGGCGGGAGGGGTGTGAAGGGACTGATAGTTAGTATAAATGATTTACACTGGGGGGGTAGGGGAGTGGATGGATTTGGTTGAGGGGGTTAGTAAGGTCACAAGGAAGGCCCCTAGGGCAGGCCAAGATAGGCAACGGGGTGTGAAGAAGGGCTCATCTATAATAAGGGTTAAAAATTATAGAGCACTGTTAATAAAGTTTGAGAAGTTGAAAGAAACGAAGTATAAGCACTTAAATTGCACAAAAATAAGAAAGAATATGAAAGAAATGTTAGATAGTGGTGGGGGAGGGGGGGGGTGTTCTCCGTCCAAGCTTTCTCTGTTCCCCCCTTATAATATTAGCACTGATTGTAGTACTTGGGGTCATTGTCGATTTGATGCAAAATGCCAATTGGTTGTTGGGAAGGAGGGCACATGTGTTAGAATGGTTTTGTCATAATAGAGGATGGAAATTTTTCTTCTTTTTTTTTTTTTTATATAATAGCGTTGTATTAGAGCAGCCTCTCCCTTCGGCCCTGATGTTTATTTCGCTAAATAGGGAGTTAATTTCTCCCTTTTTTTTATTTCTGGTATTTTTTTATGTTATTTATTTAATGCAGTCCAGAACATTTGGTATAAGCTCCTGGAACATTAGGGGGATGAGTGATCCTATTAAAAAAGCCACTGTATTTTTGGAATTGGAATCTTGTGGTACTGAATTGATATGCCTGCAGGAAACGCATTTGACCGATGAGACTAAATTACAAATTAGAAATAAAAAATTTCAGACACAATACCACTCAGTGTACTCCTCTTATTCAAGAGGAGTGAGTATTTTGGTCAAGAGAGGGTTGATGTTTTCCTGCAGGATGTCAGTATTGATAGGTTGGGCTGTTTTGTTTTTATGTATTGCTTAATTGAGGGTAGGCCATTTGTCATAGCAAATTTGTATATCCCTCCCCCATTTAGGATGGATATCCTGCTCCAACTGGTGGGGTACCTGGAGGATAAAAAGATGTTCTGGTTATGGTAGTGGGGGACTTTAACGCCGTTTTGAATAACAGGCTAGATAGGTTCCCTCGTGGGCCTAATGGGGGTAGTGTTTCAGAGGGCCGGTTGGCTCAGTTCCTTGAGGAGATTGGGTGGTGCGACCTATGGAGAGCTCGCTACCCTAATGTACAACAATACTCTTACTTTTCGGGGTCCCACCACACTCTCTCCCGGTATCGGTAACCAAGAAGTCCAACCCTTAATAAGAAAAATTGAATACCGGCCAAGAGGGGTGTCAGATCACTCACCACTGATAGTAACAATAGCTGTGCAGGATAGTAGCAGCCAGAGGATGTGGTCACTAAATCCAATTTGGATGGAGATAATAGGGAATAGAGATGAAATAAATGTAAGACTAAGAGAGTTTATTGAACACAACTCAGGTTCAGTGTCGGAGGGGGTGGTCTGGGATTCTTTAAAAGCATACCTTAGAGGGCTTCTGATTCAACAGATATCAAAAGTGAAGAAACAAACAAGGGTAAGGGGAGAGCTTATTAGAGAGGAGGTTTTGGCGTCAGAGAGAAAATATGTGTCAGATCCAAGTCCGGAAAACCGAGAACGCTGGGTAAGGAAGCAACATGAATATAAAATGGAAAATATTAGAATGGCGGAAAATAGGAAACTCTTCCAGAGACAGAGTAGTTTTGAGGAGGGGGAGAGAGTGGGCCGGATGCTGGCCATGCTGGCCAGCACTAATTCTCCTTCCTCAACAATTCCTTTAATTAAGACAACAGAAGGGGAAATTTCGTCAGATCCTGGGGTAATTAGGGAAATGTTTTTTGAATTCTATAGTGAGTTATATAGGTCACGAGTCCCGACACTGTCTAGAAAAGGGAGAGATGGAGAAATTCTTGGAAGGAATTAAGCTACCGGCTCTATCGGCCATAGATAGGAATAGCCTGGATGCTCCTATAACACTGGAGGAAATAAGGCAAGCCATAGTAGATATGCCTAATCAGAAGTCTCCAGGCCCAGATGGATTGCCTGCTAAAATTTATAAACAATATGGGGAGGTGTTGGTCCCAGAGCTTCTGAAGACACTGAACTGGTCGGCTGCAATTGGTAGATTGCCATCCTCGATGTCTGAAGCGACCATAGTATTAATCCAGAAGGAGGGGAAGGACCAATTAGACACATCCTCATATAGACCAATTTCACTGTTGGGTTCCGATGTCAAGATTTTGGCAAAAGTCCTGGCAACTAGGCTAAACAAGTGCACTTCTACTCTGATCCACCCAGATCAATCTGGTTTTATACAGAATAGATCTACTAGTAAAAACATTAGAAGGACATACCTGAACCTTCAGACCCCGGTTGAGAACAAAGGTTCCAGAGTTGTCTTGTCCTTGGATATCGCCAAGGCATTTGACACTCTGGAATGGGGATATCTATGGTAGGTAATGGAGAAATACTGTTTTGGCCCACTATTTATTAATTGGCTTAAAATATTATATCAACATCCTCATGCCAGATTTAAAATTAATAACGCATACTCGGAAAGGATATCCCTTGGGAGGGGAACAAGGCAGGGGTGCCCACTATCACCCCTGCTGTTCGTCCTAGCAATGGAGCCAATCGCGGAGGTTGTAAGAAGCTCACCTGGCTTACAGAGTTATAAAAGGAAAGAGGGAGAGGAAAGAATAGCGCTATACGCTGATGACGTCTTATTATTTTTGGGAGATACAGGGCCTTCATTAGTAAAAGCGATGCAGCTGGTGGAAGGATTCGGGAGGGTCTCGGGGTTGACAGTCAACTGGGAGAAGTCGATACTCCTCCCGATTGACTCGACCAGTGGCTCTCTCCCCCAGGGGATACCCCGTCTCAAGATAGTGGAAAAGTTTAAATATTTGGGTATAGTGTTATCCAGCAACCCAAATCAATATATTAGAGATAACTTAGCTCCACTTCTAGAAAAATTTAAAAGGAAGAAGGACATCTGGTGTCAGCTCCCCCTGTCCGTAGCGGGCTGAGTAAACCTGGTCAAGATAATTTGGATGCCACAGCTAATGTATATACTGCACAACTCTTCGGTTTGGATCAGTAGAGATTGGTTCATTAAAATAAACTCTCTCTTTCGAGAGTTAATATGGAGGAAGGGTCAGGCCAGGATTAGCCTTCAAACATTGCAGCGCCCCACTAGGGAGGGGGGATTGGTGGTTACCCGTCCATATAAGTACTTCCTAGCTGCCCAGATGCAACATTTGGGAGGGTGTGAACATACGGGAGAGGTGAACACTAGTAGGGAAATTATGTTATCAGGTAACCCACATAAATCTTTAGCAGGGGCATTGGAGGCCGGTTCCCTCAGTTGCATGCTCCCAACATATAAGCTGGTTACAAAAATCTGGCAGGTAGTGAAGACTGAGATGGGATATAAGGGCTTTACGAAGTTCTCACCTATATGGAATAATGGGCAGTTGCAGGAGCTATACTCTATAGGAAAAAATAGGTTGTGGGAAGGGTATGGTTTATCTTGGTTGACCCAACTGTTTACTGATAATGTCTTAAAGTCTTTTATGGAACTGAGACGAGAGTTTAGAATTCCAAAAGAAACATTTTATTACTACCTCCAGATTAGGCACGCCTTGGATAAACAATTTGAGACTAAGGTGCTGGAATGGTGTAAAGCTCCACTTCTCAATAAAGTAGTACGGACAACTAGCTTTAAGGGCTTGATATCAGGGATCTATAGACAACTGATGGCTAGAATGACAAGATTACAAATGCTTTTATGCACCAGGGAGGGGTGGGAGGCAGATGTGGGGGGATGACGGATGACCAGTGGGATAGGATCTTGGTGCTTGGCCCACTGGTGTCGGTCTCTCCGTTGCAGCGGGCTTCGCACCTCTTGCTGGTGCATAGAGCCTATTATACCCTCAAGAAGTTGTATAGATTCGGTCGTAGATCAGATGACAAATGACCCAGATGTCTAGAGACGGGCGATCTCATACATATGACGTGGAGATGCCCGAAACTAGCCAGATACTGGACCGAGATCCTGAATATTATTGAAACCAGGTTTGGGATTAGATTGGAATCTGAGGCTAAGACTTGTGTTTTGGGGCTAATCAGACAGAATATCGGGAATGGCTATAAAGTTACAGCAGTGGCAAGATGCCTATACCAAGCGAGGAAATTGATAGCGCAATCCTGGCTGTCAGGGGCCCCTCCTACTCCGGAAGAATGGGTTAGAACAATGAACACATTCTTGAGAACAGAAAGGGCAACCTATATTAGAAGAGGAAGCTACAGGAAGTTCACAAATATATGGGAGTTATGTGTTTATGGTTTTACACTATGGAAATCTCCTCTTTCCTTTATGTTCAAATGTCATCCCGATCCTGAAAGCGCTAAGGACTGCCGCACAGTGGCATACACTGTGACTGCGTGTTACCCCTGCAGGGGTTAAGGAAGCTGGTGAGTGTCTGCATGATCACAGCACGAGACACAAGCACCCGGTCACCACAGAAATACAAGTAGCAGATGCATGTTGGATATACCTGCCTAGTTTAAAGAAACGCCAAGGAATTCACAAGGACTGTTTATTTTCACCTATGTTGCACTGAGCACAAGTCACGGTTTTTCTAGCCAGTCTATTACAAGTGTGTGATAACAATATTATTTTCAATGCCAAACAATCTATAAGGATTGTGTAATTATCACTACAGCTGCACTGTACATGTCACGTATCATTATATGTGTTTGATATTTTATTGATTATAAGTAGCACAAGTCGCTTTAATATTTACCAGCTGTCACTTTCCCTCCTCTCCCTCTCCCCTTCAACTCCCTCCCCCTCCCTTTTCCCTTTTCCCCTCCCCCTCCCATCTTAAAGTGAATCACTCTTCATATGGTAGTTTTGTATGGTATTATTTAAGGACAGCGCCACACCCACTTATTAAGCCTTTATTCATTTTCCGTTTTCTCCACTCCGGTGGAGATTGCGTTTGTGGGGGCAGCAGTCCAACACTTTGTTTCTATCCATTTATCTACTTATTCCCGTTGCGCGGATTCACCACTTATTTTTGCCATTTAAAGGAGGAAATATATTTCAACTCTATATCAGGTTAACATGGGCTGCTAGGCCTAAGTTTAGGCTAATTTGATAGAGCCAAAGGGATTGGGGTGGGGGGCGGGAACTGGGGATACAGGGGTGGGGGTGGGGTGGTTTCGGGTTAGGGGTAAGTTAAAAAGGTACGATTATGATAATATATGTGTTCTGATGGTTTAATGATCGGCTTTTGAGATGAACTTATTCAAAATGACTTGCCTACTTTTTGTAATTGTATATTTTCGAAAATTAATAAAAAGGATTTAAATAAAAAAAAAAGAAATGTATTGTTGAATTCTATTGACAAGTGTCTGTTTGGATTTTACTAGTTTGTCAAAACTCCTCATACCAATATGAACATCACATATATGTACCGCTGTCATCGCTGGGGTACTAGAGTTCAGTGGAGATTCAGAGTAGACCCAACAATGTGTCCTGTTCGCTTTCTTAGCTAGTTGCAAAATACACTTTAAAAATATAAATAAACAAAGATACTCCTCATCCTTTGGTGTAGTTGAGCAGCTTCTTGCAGTGGCTGGCGTGGATCCAGTTGTCCCGTCCCTCAAGCTTCTTTACAATGGCCCATTCACCTGTCACAAACTTGGCTAGAATTAGAGCGGTTAGTATTATTGGTCTGAAAATTGTGATTCTCACCATTATTATCCCTCTTATTCCTCCTCATTACAAACTTGAGGAAGACACGCGGGGTTTAGTATGGTGCAGAAAAAAAACAATGAAACAGTGAAATAGCCTATGATACTTTTACTTTCTTATGCACCTGCTTTCTATGTACATACACTTTCAGAAACTCCTTGGACCTGAAAAGATACTTATAAACAAAAGTTATTACTCTATCCTTCATATTTAATCTGAAAAGAATGGAAAACAATTCAACATTTGTGTACATTGGTAAATTATCACTGACATTCCTCAAGACCCACAATAACTAAACCCTCTATAACCTTTACTTTCACGTTCTTACTAAAATACAACACCCACGACACGTAAGAGGGCTGTCGCGGTAGGTTCAAACATATTCTTGTTACTACATACAAACAATGAGAAAACTAAAACATGAGACAAACATTTAGATACAAATGTGGGGGAGATATTTCATAGTTCCCAAAACAAAAATGAAAAAAACAAAACAACCAGATGGAATGCTACCTTCACTCTTTTAGCGATAGAAAAAAATACAATGGGAAAAACACAAGAACATCACAGAATCTTGCATGGACCAACTACACAAAGTTCAAAAACAGGCCTGAGACTTTTACTACACATCCATCAACTCACTCATCATTACAGATTTCTGAATCCACAGCTGAACTACTTTCAAGGTATTTTTATTCTGGGGTCTCGTACCTCCAGACATCAAAAGTACCTTCCAAAGGAATACACCTTACACACGAGCGGAATTTATGACAGAAAGAGTCCAATGGGAGCATTTCATTGTATATTCCAATCGTGTGTATGCCCCATCTGACTTTTTCCGTCGAAAATTCTGACGGACTTAGATAGTGAACATGTTCTAAATTTTTCCGACAGAACTAATTACTATCAGGAAACCCGGTCGTCTGTATGCTGTGCCGAGGTACCAAAAACAATGCATGCTCTGAAGCAAGCACGAGACGTTAGTGCTCGGTCTGGTAAAACTAGCGTTCATAATGGAGATAGCACATTCCTCACGCTGCAAATTATGTGATCTTTTAATGCAGCACATTCTTTTGTGCTTTATAATGCTAGAAGAATGAACTTGTTTTGCTGCTGATATTCACACAGAGTTCTCACAAACGTCTTTCTTTATTATTTCTCGTGATCTCATGAATAATCTTTTATTATTTTAAAGCCAGATCTCCAGAATAATTTTTTGAAATATTTTTCAGTCATGTTTTTTTTATTTTTTTTATTTTATCAAGATCTCCTCTTTTTTGTATTATTGCAAAATTATTTTCTAGTGATCTCTATAATATATATATATATATATATATATATATATATATATTTTTTTTTTTTTTTTTTTTTTGGTGTGTCAAGTTACCACAATAACATTATTATCCTCTATTTTGTAACCTCAAGTAGGTTGGTTGGTGTCCCTTGTTGATTTGACATTGTATTTTTGAAATGTACCTGCATACTCACAAACAATCTGTCCTATTTTTATAAAAACACAGTGTTAGGCGCCCGTCTTCTCCTTGTGGCCTAGGCTCTTGGAGATGGCTCAGTGGAGGTCCTCGCCGGCGGTTAATCAATTACACATACACACACTAGGTATGCTGAAATGATTACAATGGTTTATTGAATGCTTTGCTGTTTTATGCTGTGCCTCTACAAGACTCTGCCCCATTTGGGGGCCAATCAAAATGATACACATAAATGTTCATTAGCATATTATTCGGTAATTTCTTAATCTTGTGATTTTCCATACTTTAATAATGTCTTCATCTTGTGATCTTAAATATTAAAATGTTGACCCCTTTAGTTCAAGTTAATAGGTCATTGATTCCTTACTTTCTGTCATCGTCTTCTGACCATGAGATGGCCAACCACAACTTCCTAAAAAAACTAATTTTAGCTGCTGTTGGCCTTCTCATACCCAGCAACAGTGTACAGAGATAAAAACCACAGACAGATGTTTCCTAAGATGAAGGCATCAGACAGGAATAGACAGACAGGGTGATATTGCAATGAGATAATTCAGTCATTAAGTAATACTTGTCATAAGATTCAGTCTGTCACATTCACTAAAATATACCAAGATATTTCTCTAATCAGTAAGCAAATAAGCAAAACCTGAACATATATCCTCAGGGTAAAATCAATAATCAATCATAATGCAATGTATTATGGAATCTCCTTACAATCCTCCCTTTGACCATTCGATATCATCGAAATGGTCATTCTACCTTTTCGTCACGCCTTAAGGATTCATATCCCTCGGCTACCTTTTTGTCACGCCTTAAGGATTCATATCCCTCGGCCTCTTTTCCCTGGTTCTCGTACCATACCGTGGGATCTCTGGAAATGGAAGTCAGCTTCATGGTTTCGGAATGTGCTTCGCTACCCTTTTTGCAGAGGCATTTGAGTAACGTGAAGCATGCATACAAGAACAATATGAAAAGCAGTATGGTAAAAATTGTCATTGCAGTGTTCTTTAACCATGAAGTGAGACCTCCCAAACTGAACCCGGTAGAGAAAGGGTCCCATGTTTTCCCAATATCCCTTGCATCCTGTTGTAGCTTGTTTACCTCTTTTCTGTGTTGTGCAATAATGTCATAGTAATCAGGGATCTTGATACTCGTGTTGTGTATCCAAGTGCAGCATTCATAGTCCTCAGTAATTTCACAGAGGCCAGTGAGGGCTGCACTCATGCTTTCTATAGCCAGGTCATGTAACCCTAGTTGTTTTCTAATTGCTCTGGTTTCTAGGTTTAATTTTGAGATGTCATCAGAGTCCTTTTCCAAGATCTCATCAATGATTGAGGTGTAGTTATTTAGTTTCTTCATCAGATCTATTCCCCAACCTGTCCAGGAAGGAAACCAAGCCCAGGTCATATCTTTTTCTAGGAACATTTCTCTCTTTCCAAGATGTTTTAGAGGGTATCTTGGGTGGGTGCTAGCTTTAAGTAGGTGTCCTTGTCCATTATCCCCAACTACTCCCATTACAGGAACTATTTTAGCAAGGTAACACCATCCCTGGGGTTCTTCAGGAATCCATGGGTAACAGAGCTTGCCACAACAGATGTAGGTTGTGTTACCTAGTGCCAAGGGTCGTTGACTAACAACGGTCCTTGCACCCTTTGAATGACCAGATGCCATCAGCAGAGCTAATAACTGTGCGACCGTGGAGTGGGAACTAGAATTAAAAAGGTCATAGATGGTAGCATTTATCACAGGGTCTGAGGTGCGAAAAAGTGAGTTATCGGTAAGGGAAGCCATGGAGACATTAAGTTTTGACCATTTGCACACCTCAGCTCCCCTGGAAATGTTTCCCAGTATGAAACACCAATCTGGAGCATGGCTTCTACCCACGATTTGAAAACTGAGGGGCTTGTTGGGACTTTTTCTTATGACATTGGCAAGAACTATGGGGGGAGTTCCATTCAAAAAAGGAGTGATGTTTAAGGGAATGGCCATCAATGGGATTCTGGCTGTACTGGGGTGGAGTTTGCTACATATCCAACATTTCTCAAAACCAGACTTCTGTGCATAACTGTACTTAAACTTCAACAACAACATCTTGTCAGTGAAACCTGAAGGGGGTTCAGTGGGGGATATACTTCTTTTATATTTTAAACTAGATGTATTGGCTGTCTGGGCATTTCCACATATCCCCTCTAGTGACCCTAAATCTTCTGGATGGTACACACAATTTGTTATTAACCAAGTAGGTATGAATACTATCAGAATCAGACATGTCCAGAAGCATAATGTTTTTCCTGACACAAAGGTAGAAATCATTTTGTCAGGTACTGTGTACAAAGTTCTGTTTCTTGTTTCTTCCTGTTGGTGGGGGATTCGTCTCGTCGGTCCGAGAGATTTGTTTTATGCCTTCTTGAATGTCCTTCAAATCTGGTCGCTGTTCCTGGTCAGAGGAGTCTTGGGGTGCTGGAGGAGGGTCAGGGGTCTGGGGTTGCTGTGGACACTTCTTTAACCGGCTGGCGTGGATCCAGGTGTTTCCTAGATCGGTCAGTACAGCAGTTCTGGAAACCTTCTCTATCTTCCAAGGTCCAGAGAAAATGGGTCCAACCTTCTTTTTGTGTGCCAGTTGTTTCACCAGTACTTTGTCTCCTGGGATGAAGGGATGAGTAGGTTCTGTTGAAAGAGGAGAAAAGGTGACAGAGACTTGTTCGTTCATATCCTGTAGCATACTTACCAGATTTTTCACGTACATTTCCTGTTGAGAATAGATGTTAATGTCAGTGTTTTGATCTAAGAGGGGCAGCTCTATGTTTGCAGGAACTCCCATCAAAATCTCAAAGGGCGAGAGTTTTGTTCTAGCATGTGGTGTTGTTCTGATCTGAAATAGGACAGAAGGAAGGTAATCCAACCATCCTTTCATGGTGCCCCCCGTAGCCTTTTTTAACTTGTCTTTAATGTTCCTGTTCATTCTTTCCACTACCCCTGCACTTTGTGGGTGGTAAGGGATGTGCAGTTTCCACTGTAAGCCTAGTAGCTTAGCTAAAGTCTGTGTAACAGAGGAGCTGAAGGCAGGCCCTCTGTCTGACCATATGGCCGTTGGTATTCCGAACCTACAAACCCAATGGTTCAGTATGCATTTGGCAGCAATTTTAGCAGTCTCACCTGTACATGGAATACCCTCAACCCAACCTGACCATTTGCATACGATCACGCAAAGGCATTTCAAATTGCCTTTTTGTTTGGGCATGTGTGTGAAGTCTATTTGCAAATCTGTTAGGGGACCCAGGGGTGGGGGCAGGTGGCCATGTAATCTATGATTTTTCCCTTGGACATTGTTTTGTGCACAGGTCAGACAACTGCTGGTGAGGAGTTTTGCCTGTTTACTTAAGTTGTTCGTACAGAAAGACTTTGTGTATATGTTTGTTAGGGCGGTGGTACCTATATGTCCTGGACCATGGAGATAGGAAAGTATGAGAACACTGCTTGATTCTGGTATGCCCAATATCTTCCCCTCTTTTGACCAAAGACCTTCTTGGTCCTTGGTCAAGCCATCCTTGACCCAAAAAGAAACATCCTCTTCTGTAGCTAATCCCTGTATTTGTGCCACAACGGTTTTGAAGTTGGGTGATGTAAAATGTTCTTTGAAGAACATTGTTGTGGGGGCTGGCTGACCAATGTATAGGGCAGCGGCTTTTTTTGCTTCTCTGTCTGCCAGAGCGTTTCCTTTGGAAACTCTGCTGTTATCTGATGAATGTGCCTTTACTTTGATGACCGCTATCCTCTTTGGGAGAAGAATCGCTTGCAGGAGTGCTTTAATTTGCGTAGAGTTAGCGATTGGCTTGTTGTCAGCGGTTTTAAATCCTCTATTCGCCCAGATTACGCCATAGTCGTGCGTGACACCAAAAGCGTACCTACTATCTGTGTAGATGTTTACCTCCTCATCAGAGAAAAGTATGCAAGCTCTTGTGAGCGCCTCCAGTTCTGCTACCTGTGCCGAGGAGGGTGGTAAGGCTTTTGCTTCCAACACCACATCAGGGAGTTGGACAATGGCGTACCCTGTCAGAAATGTTGCATCGGAGGGGCGAGAACAGCTGCCGTCTATGAAGACGTCCTGTACTCCTGGTAGGGGAATGTCAGTGAGATCTGGGCGAGGGCTGGTTATTGCTGCAACCTGTTCAACACAATTGTGCTTCTGATCAGGGTCTCGCGGTAACCTGAGCAAAGAGTGCAAAAGACGGACAGTGGGATTACTTGGTGGTGCGTGTTTGAGAGTGAGGTTATCAGTATTCAGAAGTGTGATCTCATACCCACTAAGCCTCTGTGCTGTCATATGCTGCGTGTTCATGTTTTGCAGGAGGTGAGTTACTGAATGAGTAGTGTAGAGAGTCAATTCATGGCCTAATACTGATTTGTTAGCCTCTTGAACTGCCATAGCACAAGCAGCAAGGTTTTGTAGACAAGATGGCATCCCTTGTACTTGGGTAGGCAACTTTTTTGAGAGATAGGAGACTGGTCGGTACCCGGTTCCATGTTGCTGTGTCAAAACCGCAGCAAAAGAATTTCCCGATACCACACAGTATAATTGAAAGGGCTTGCCATATTCTACCAATCCCAGGGCGGGGGCCTGAGTCAGACTTTTTAACAAGGCCTGAAAAGCACAGAGCCTTTCTGTTGTCCAATCTACTGTCTTTGTTGCGGTGGACAAGGTAGCCTCCCTCAGAATGCCATCATAATATGAACAATCTGGGATCCATTGGCGGCAATATACGATTGCGCCCAAGAATGAGAGCAAAGTTGCTTTGTCTCTTGGAGGACTGAGAGCCTGCAGGGCTGCGGCACGTTTGGGGGATACCAGCCTGGTTCCCTCCTTCAGAATGCATCCCAGGTATTCTACCTGACTTTGACACCATTGTATCTTCTTCCGCGATGCTAGGTGGCCAGACCTGGCCAGGTGATGTAACAGAGATGTGGAATCGACCGCACAATCTTCAGCAGATCGACTGCACAGGAGCAAGTCGTCCACATACTGTATTAGTACCGACCCGCGCTCAGCAGTCCATGACTTAATTGTCTCATTAAGGACCATAGAGAAGGCTGCTGGACTGTCCACATACCCCTGCGGTAATCTTGACCAGGTTAACTGTTTTCCCCTCCCCCATGAGAATGAAAACATGGGCAATACCCCTTCATCGATCGGGATGCTAAAAAATGCATTCGCCAGGTCTACTACTGTGTAGCAAAGGGAATCAGCAGGTATTTTCAAAAAGATGAAAGAAATATCTGCTACCAAAGGTGGCAGAGGTATAACCTGCTTGTTAACGGCCCTTAGGTCCTGTACAAGCCTCCACTCCCCATTTGCCTTTTTCACAGGGTAGATTGGTGTATTCCAGGGGCTTATAATGTGTTTCAGAATCCCTTTTGCTATGTAATCATTGATTAATGGTGTGATGCCTTCAATTTTTTCAAGTGGCAGGGGGTATTGCTTGTGATATTGTACTTCAGCGTCTGGACGCATTTGTGGTGTGTAAGGTGTACAGTTAATAAAACCCACACTCCCTTTGTTGTCTGCCCATATGGCATGTGTTTCTAGAGTGGGTGGCAATGATGCAAAGAGTCCCCTGAAAGTGTGTCTCTTTGGAGCATGTAAATCACAGAACGGTGAGCTGGCAGTGAGGGAGCCCCCTCTGTCAAATTTAATGGTGATATTCAGTTTTGAGAGTAGATCCCTTCCCATTAAAGATACTGGACAATCCACAAGGACAGCAAAACTCTGGGTACACAGTTCCTGCCCTTCTGGAGTGGCCACAGGCAATGGTGGAGTGATGGGGTGGGTAATTGATGTCCCATTTATACCAATAGAGTTTCCCTCAGTGCAGTGCGGTGTGTCATATATGGCATCATTCAAACTACTGAATGTAGCCCCTGAATCCAACAATAGACATATCAGGTGATTGTCTACCCGCAATAGTACCTGCGGAAGACTTTTCCATGATGGATTGTAACACACAAGGCTGAGGGACGGGACGTACTCTTGGCATCCCTATTGTGGCGTCCGCCGAGCGGATGGCCACTGCATCGGAATGCGTGGGGGTGGCCTGTTAGGCTGAGGCTGGTATTGGGGTTGTGGTTGGGGTGGTTGGGGTTGTGGTGGGTGAGGATACCTGATATCCTGAAGGCGACGGGGGGTGGTGTTAAGATTCCTACCCCTTCCTCTTTGGGCGTTTGTTCTAATTCTGTAGGGACATTGGGACTTCCAGTGCCCCAGTTCCCCACAGTTAAAGCACCCCTGGTCTGGTGGGTAACCCTGATCTGGGGGATAAGATTGCATTGGTGGATAAGGTTGCATTGTCATTATGTGGGTGGGCGGAGTCCCACCAGTTGGCAGAGTCTGGGTTGGTGTCAGGGAGGGAAAAATGCCACCCTTCTGCTCAAATACCCCTGATGTTTCTCGTGACCTAGCATCCTTCATAAATTCATCGGGGGGTTGTTCTGCCCACTTTGGATTAGTGAATTTAAGCAACTGTGTCACCTTCGTATCGCCACCAGCCATAATGGTGGTGGTGAACAACTGGGGGTTGGCGTTATCTACTGCTTTCCACAGACCATATACCCGGGTACAAAATTCATAGAACTTTTCCTTCGGTCCCTGTTTTGCTAGGACAAGTTCCTGAAGTGCAGATGAACCCTTGTATATAGTAGACCAATGATTCCCCATACCTTTCCAAAAAGATACCCAATCTTTATTTTCTTCTATGTGGGCTGTCCATAAGGCATCTACGGGATGCCCTTCTGGGCTGTCAGGGTCAACTATACTAAGGATCCCTGCTATATCTTCTTTATCCAGGCTTGTCCCTGCACTGTATTTTGCAAGGAAAGCTCCAGCCTCCCTAGGGCTTTTCTTTGGGCTGGGGCATAACTCCTTTATTTTTGACAGTGTGCCCAGGGGTAGGGGAATATGGACTACCGTCTCCCCTATATGCATAAGTGGTGCTTTAAAGGTGGCACCTAGACTTTCCTGTTCCATGTCTATTTCTCTTTCCTCAGTAGAGGATTCACCCTGCTCCCTTTCCTCCTGTGGGGGTTTCTGGCTTATGGCTGATTTAGTTTGGCTTCTGAGTGTGGTGGATGGCTGTGAAATTATCTTTTCCTTGGCCTCCTTAATCCTTCTTGCCTCTTTCTCTAGTTTCCTCTCGTACGCCTCTAAATCTTCCCTTTTCCTTTGTATCCTTTCTTCCTCTTCCTGCTGTCTTTTATTAAATTCTTTCTGTTTCTCCTCCCATTCCTTTTTTCTCTTCTTAAACTCTTTTAACTTCTCTTCTAATTCCTCCTTCCTTCGGATCCAACCTCCTAATCCTCTCTTCTTCCCTCCTACGTATACCTTCTGCCCGGACTTCCTCTTCCCTGTTCCTACTTTCGTTTTCCCATCGTGTAACTTGTGCCTGATCAGCTGCCCCATATACCATGGTAGCCAATACTGCTGGATCCAGAGATGGATACAGCTGAAGACATGGACCCAATGTTCCATCCTCCTGTTTAACCATCACATAAGGGGGGGGTGCTTCGGGTTGCTGTGATAGGGCGGGTGAGTTTACAGGTTTTGGTGTGGGGGCTTTAGTTACATACTTTGTTTTATACTTGGCTAAGCATTTGTTCCATGTTTTGTAACAATCTTTCATGTATTGGGTGTCTTCCCATTTCCCAGGTGGGTAAGAGTGCTTGTGCACCTGACACACCTTGCTCACTTCCTTCCACTCGTCCTCAGAACAGGGTCCCACTGGCCCTGGGTCATGTATCCCCAGCTGTTGGCACCTCTCTCTGACCTGTGTCCAAAACGGTTCTACCTGTGGCCCCGGTAGTGTGTTTTTAACATACTCATAGGGAGATGAATTGGCCATGGTCTGGGTTGCCGCAGAATTCCCCATCTAATAACCTTGGTAGTGTGTGTCTAGTACAGGGACAGAGATGAAAGCAACCTGTTTGTGCTATAATCTGTTCCCTGACTTGGGAATAAGTCCCCTCGTCTGTTATCGCTGTGGGGCTGATATAGCTATGAAGGTTAACCCTCAGTACTCGGTATAGGAAACCCCTCCTTGTGGTAGGATATACTCCCCTTGCACCAAGTCGGTATGAAAACCCGGTCGGTCTAGTGGTGAGCAGGATCCACGTCCTGTCAACACTAAGGAACAGTAAACCAAAGGTGCAATGTGGGCAGGCGGGCGCTATCTCACTACAGTCAGGTTCTTGCCCTATGTGGTTCATTTAGTGCATATATGTGTAATACTTTAACAAAAAAATCCTCTAAATCAATACAGTATTTTACATTCAGTTGTCATACACATATATATCATACACTTATCTCTAATTCTCTAATTCTCTATACACTCTAAATACTTACGGTGGTACCTAAAAGAAAAACAAGCAAAATCTTATATATACAGTGGCAAAATAAAGTTACATTATATGAACATGTTATAATAAGTGCACTTTTCAATATTTTCCCCAAAAATTGGGCGTCCACTCAGCCACTCCTTATACTACGGGCGTATTCTATACTTCCCGAGTTTTAAACACACATATATCTACTCAACACAGTCAGACCAACCTAGTCAGACTATAAAAAACCAAAAAACCTGCGAGCCCTTCTTTAACCCTCCAAGGGGCCAGCCTAGCCCGTTGCGAAGGCACAGTTATGTAAGTAGGTGGGTATACAAGGTTATTTGAACAAGGCAAGCATCAACACCAGTTACCAAAAATAGGTAAAAAGGAGTTAAAAATGACTTACCTGTTCAAAACACCCCACCACTTCTGGTACCAAAACTGTTAGGCGCCCGTCTTCTCCTTGTGGCCTAGGCTCTTGGAGATGGCTCAGTGGAGGTCCTCGCCGGCGGTTAATCAATTACACATACACACACTAGGTATGCTGAAATGATTACAATGGTTTATTGAATGCTTTGCTGTTTTATGCTGTGCCTCTACAAGACTCTGCCCCATTTGGGGGCCAATCAAAATGATACACATAAATGTTCATTAGCATATTATTCGGTAATTTCTTAATCTTGTGATTTTCCATACTTTAATAATGTCTTCATCTTGTGATCTTAAATATTAAAATGTTGACCCCTTTAGTTCAAGTTAATAGGTCATTGATTCCTTACTTTCTGTCATCGTCTTCTGACCATGAGATGGCCAACCACAACTTCCTAAAAAAACTAATTTTAGCTGCTGTTGGCCTTCTCATACCCAGCAACAGTGTACAGAGATAAAAACCACAGACAGATGTTTCCTAAGATGAAGGCATCAGACAGGAATAGACAGACAGGGTGATATTGCAATGAGATAATTCAGTCATTAAGTAATACTTGTCATAAGATTCAGTCTGTCACATTCACTAAAATATACCAAGATATTTCTCTAATCAGTAAGCAAATAAGCAAAACCTGAACATATATCCTCAGGGTAAAATCAATAATCAATCATAATGCAATGTATTATGGAATCTCCTTACACACAGAGGCAAGTATTTTCAGAAAATAAACTATCCATTTATTCTGGGTAACAAAATAAAGAGGAAGGCAACGCTGGAGAAACTTTTGTAATTTGCGAAGCCTATTGGCCCCAGGGCACACATCAAGTCTGTGTAAAAAAAATTTATCTTGAGAAGTCCATATAATTTGGAGCCCAATCTGGTCCTGGACTTCCAGAGATCAGGACCAGCAGCAGATGACATATGTTCCCAGGCTGTGGTACTACACCAGCCTGCGTCTTCTGTCAGAACAGACTGAACCCAGGCTATCACTTTCTTCTCTTCACTGCAGGCTTCACTGCAGGCTTCCCTGCAGCCTTCCCTGCAGCCTTCCTTGAGGCTGTGGCTCTGGTGGTGGACTTGAGGCAGGAGGAGGAGGATGTGTGAGATCATATATGTAGCTGTTCTTTGTCAGCTGGCCCCTCAACCCCTTCTGAATGGCCTCAAAAATAATTGCCTCACAAAGGAAGCATTGGCCCTCCTCCAATTTCAACAATCTTGTGGCTAGATAGCAGCCATAGGCTCTTCAGCATTGGGTTGGCTTCTGAGGACATCACTCGCTTCCTTAATGAGGCCCAGTGCTGGCGCCTCTGTCCTCGTCCCCTTCCTGGGCCTTTTTGTTTGAAGGCAGAGGGGAGGCACCTGGGATTGGGTGAGGCTCCTACTGGGCCTGCCCACATCCTAGCTGTCACTGGGCATGGCCACCTCCTGGCTGTCACTGGGCACAGCCACCTCCTGGCTGACACTGGGCACGGCCACCTCCTAGCTGTCACTGGGCATGGCCACCTCCTGGCTGACACTGGGCATGGCCTCCTCCTGGCTGACACTGGGCACGGCCTCCTCCTGGTTGTCACTTTCCAGACCCTCCTACTGTGTATAAAAAAGCGACATCGTTTTAGTTTTTGGTTCATCAATCACACACAATTTTTAGCTCATGACTTGCAAAATGAATGTTAATAAATAGAAAAGACTATCATTCTGTCCCCAGCATTTTTCATTCTTGTCCCAATCATTTTTGGCCACTACTGTCTATTGATATGTAAATCACTTGCTTTTAAATCATTAATTAGTTATCAATTATAACATCTAGTTAACATCATTAATATTAGGACAAAAAATCTGTAGTAAAATAATATACCTGGCTCCAGCTGGGCGCATTCACTTCTTCCAGGAAGGAAGGCTCAGGTTGTTCCTCGTCAGACTCTGCTGAGGTTGAGGGAAGGGTGGAGGGAAGGCTGCATGGAAGGGTAGAAAGTGATTCCCTGGCTTCAGTCTGGTCTGAGTGATTTCTGGATCTTATTATGCTCCTTCTTGTACATGTTCCTCAAGATCCCAATTTTACTTTCCAAAAACTGGATGGTTGCATCGGGACCTGAGTCTTCACAAATTCCAGAAGTTTCTCCAGCATTGTCTGCTAGCTTGTTTATAATAATATAAGGTGTTTTTCACCTCCCACAAATTCCTCATCTCCCTGAATCTGTCTATGAAACTGGCCATTAATTCTGGGTCCTTAAAGTGATTAATCTTTGCTGTAAGACAATACACAAGACAAAAACACTAATGTCAGCCTAAACTCTCATTATCATATGCAATATAGGCCTTGTCATGAACCTTGGAATACTGGATTGTCATGAAGCTTGGAATACTGAAGTATTTCTCCTTTGATTCTATTACACAATGGGGGGGGGTCGTCTGCCCTGTCTTAAGGCTAACCCCCTCCAGATGGCTCCATGGTCTGGAAGGAAGGCATTGTTCTGTGTTTGACCATTTGTTTATGTACTTTAATTACCCCCTGGGGCTTCTCTGTGTCATTACACATATCAGTCCACCTATTCAAGCTATCGGACCACTCTCTGCTGACCTTGTTTCAAGTCCTCATTTGCATGGACAAGAGGACTTGAGTGAAGACTAAAGTGTACTTTATAATTGACCAATAGGAAAGTGGTTGTTGGGGGCGGGGTGTTCAAACTGCTGTGTATAAAAGTGTGTTGTGTGCATCAATAAAAGTGAGATCCCTGTTTGAACTTACATACAGCCTGCCTGGTGTTTGTTCTGAGCTTTCACAATTGGATTCGATCAGCACATAGCTGTAGTTCGAATCCTGGAGCATCGGATGACTGAACCATTAGATGTTGTGATCTGCAATCTGATTCCATAGCCGCAGAGGAATGTCGGGAGAGTGGAATCGAGTGAGCAGGGGCTCGTTACAGGCCTCAATCTTGAAGCAGTATTGGCCACTGTGATGGGCCAAGTTCAAATTTTACTTTCGTTTAGGATGCTTGCCACTTCCGTTCGTTTATCCTCCACACACAGATCGTACGTACGACACATGCGTGTTAGCTTGATATACACTGCGCATGCGTGAAACTCTGCCTATGTCCACCCCTGATGTTCTTGCTCGAATATTCCTCGCCCCTCCTTTCTTCGGTGCGCAGTAGGAGCGACATGGCGGAGACACAGCAGGTGCGTGTTAATTCCAGTAATGAGGAGGAAAGCCCAGAGCCCGAAATGACCCGATCCCAGAGGAAGAGATTTAAGGCCTCCAATATGGCCTTTATAGAGATGATGGACATCTTGTGGAGGAACAACTATGATGGGAAGCATGGACCATACACCAAACCTAATTTGCGCAAGGCCAAGATCATGACAAAAGTTGTGAAGAGTCTGAATTTTGGGGTACGACGCTCCAAGGAGCAATTAAGGAAACGCTGGTCTGACCTGAAACTGAGGGAGCCGGATCAGTATAGAAGAATAAAGAAAGTGCTTCTAAAAAGTAAGTACTTGTCGTGTGTTCATATCACTATTATTAGTTACATGCTGCTCCATGTGCTTTTCTTTACTGCTGTACCGTTTAAAATGGCACCTTTCATGTTCGTGGGCACAGTAATCGGTCGTACAAAACATTGTTCGCTCACTAAATACGATGTTTTGGGCAGATACAGGTTAAATACATTTGGTCATGCCTATTTGTATGAAATAAATTTTTGGACATAGATGTGTTTGTAACTAGAATGAAATGCAAGCTTGATTCAGTGTAATGTAAGGAGAGGACACTCAGCAGCTGTTTACACATCTCGACTCAGGAGCAGTTAGTGTGGGACACAAGAACAAACTATTTAAGGTGTCCCACACAGGTGCTCCAGTGGATACTTGGGGTATCTCCATGTGTGAAAATTGTCACAAAAAGGTAAGTATTCCAGCTTTGGTAAGGTAAAAAATCATGTCTTCAGCTTGGAACTCTGCCCAAAACAGACAATTGTACCCCACTTCCCAGCAATGTTTCATATTCCGATTTCTGGACTGAAATATCTGTGTGCTAAGTATACCTTTTGTTTCATTCTCATAGGGGAGAAAAGACTCGGAGGACACCACTCATCAGAGGACACCAGGGACCCCCCAACTCACGAAGACTGGGGAAATCAGCCCAAGACCCCCCCCGAGGATCTGGATGAAGGAAAGATGGAGGAAGTGGGCTAGAATGACACCCAAACAGGTGAATGTCTGACACCCCAGCTTCAGGTAATATATGTATGCCTGCATATTTATAATACATGTTTTTTAAGCAATTTTTAGGTGATGTGCTGGTTGTAGAAGAGCAAGCTGAACATTTCACAAGTGACAGTGCCCAAAGGCTCATTCACGACATCATGATATGGAATGGGGAAATAGACATTAGAAGGAAGAAACTGAATGTTATGGAACAACAAATGAAGAACATGATAGATGTCTTGGGGAGAATATAAATTCCTTTAAAATCCCATCTATTTTCCCATTTGTTGGACTAAACCAATTGTTTTTTTGTACATTTTAAAAGCCAAATTTTAAAGATGCACACGGTGTGTCAACATGTGCTATCAGGGGATCTCAATGTATGTGTTTTGTGGGTGGAACCCCTTCCTCGTAACTCTAGTAGGTGAGAAAGGGGTTGCACCCCCAAAACACATCCATTGATCCCCCATGATGGGAGATAGCACATGTTGAGATTAGGCATGGGATCAGAAGGGAAATACCCATTTTGACTCCCAATTTGTGTGTGTATCTTCAAATTTTGGCTTTTACAGGGGTGACATCACCCCATATGATGAAGGCAATATCAAGACATTTTTGACACTATAATGTCTGATATTGCTTCAGTTTTTATACGTTGAACTTTGTAAGTTCCAGAGTTGTGTATGTCATGTTTTAAAACATTCCTGTTTCTAAAAAAAAAAAAATAGAGAAAAAAAAAATTTTCTACAAAATTTTTGAACGCACGTGTGAATGTGCACAGAGTAAAAATTTTGATAATCAACAATGTGTGGCTTCTTCTTTCAATGCTCAATACCAGTTTTCTAAGTAATTTTGTGTTTACAGTGGCAATGGAGCTTATTTACTAAAGTAAAATCCACTTGGCACTACAAGTGCACTAGGAGAACCTTTAGGAGACAGCCAAAAAGAAACACAAGCAAAAAAGAAAACGCAAGATTTTATCAGATATAATTTTTATATTTGTAAAAAAATATTTAGACATTGTCTGGCATTGCAATGGCCCCCTACCCGTAAAATAATTAACATATTCTCCCGAACTTCACAGGCGCTTTGGGGTGCCAAGCCAGGACGCCCAGTATCCAGGCCCATCAGGGGATTAGCAGGAAGTCCTGCCTCAGGCCCAAAGGAGGCAATACAATTGTGTGCATTTTTTCATAAAAAGTTGTGCAATATGCAGCAGCATAAGATTATGTGGTTCAGTTTGTAGTCCTCCATGTGTATGGCTGTCATAAACAGGCGGAACCGGCTGGCCATTGTCCCGAAGGCATTCTCAACGACTCTTCTTGCTCTGGCCAGCTGGTAGTTAAAAACTCTCCTCTCCAGGGTGAGGGTCCTCTGGGGGAATGGCTTCATCAGGTGCTCGCCCAGACTGAATGCTTCATCAGCAATAAAGACAAACAGGAGTCCTTCAACGTTGTCTGCATCAGGTGGCAATCCCAGGCCACCACTCTGGAGGCGTTGGTAAAACTCCATCTGGGCAAAGACTCCTCCATCCGGCCATTCTTCCCCATGTCCACATAGAGGAACTCATATTGTGCCAACACCACCGCCATTAACACTATACTATTAAACCCCTTATAGTTATAATAGTAAGACCCTAAATGGGGTGGTGGAACGATGGGGACATGCTTCCCATCTATAGCCCCTCCACAGTTGGGAAAGTCCCAACGGTCGGCAAAATGGGATGCCACAGTCTGCCATTCCTGTGGCGTTGAAGGAAACTGTGGAGTCAAAACAGACAAAAAAAATATTAGTACTTTTGCACATGACATTGCAAGAAGATTAGACACAAACATTCTTGGCCAACATCAGTATAACATTCATTTTAAGGAGTATTTAAAGACAAAAATATAAAAGATAAAAGATAAAATATATGCTTCTCCTCTTCTGACGGTTCTTAAATAACAGGGAGGTGGGGCCACCCGGTGACCCCGCCCCCCTCTGACGCACGGGGACATGACGGGACTTCCCTGTGGCATTCCCCGTGACACCACAGGGAAGTCCCGTAAAGTCACCGTGCGAACCGTCAGAAGAGGAGAAGCGTCATACAGTGGGAGCCTCCCTCCATGCATGGATGCAGAGCGGCCCGAAAAGAAGATGAAGAGAAGAAGATGAAGACAAGAAGATGAAGAGAAGAAGATGAAGAGAAGAAGATGAAGAGAAGAGCGGGAGCCTCCCTCCATGCCATGGGTGCGGAGCGTCCCGAGGAGAAGAAGGGAAGAAGACGCCGCGGAGGAGATGCTGGACGAGAACACCGGAGGAAGAACCAGAAGAACCAGAAGAAGAAGATGAAGAAAGATAGCAGATAGAAGAAAGAAGAAGCATTTAAATAAAGGAATTGTCAAAAACTGTCTCTTGTCATTTTTTAAATTTTTGACAGTTTTTTTAGTGAAATGGTAGGGGTACTTTTGTACCCCCTTACCATTTCACACAGGGGGATCTGGGGGTCCCCTTGTTAAAGGGGGCTTCCAGATTCCAATAAGCCCCCTGCCCGCAGACCCCCACAACCACCGGCCAGGGTTGTGGGGATGAGGCCCTTGTCCTCATCAACATGGGGACAAGGTGTTTTGGGGGGCTACCCCAAAAGCACCCTCCCAATGTTGAGGGCATGTGGCCTGGTACGGTTCAGAAGGGGGGGTGCTCTCTCGTCCCCCCCTCTTTTCCTGCGGCCTGCCAGGTTGCGTGCTCGGATAAGGGTCTGGTATGGATTTTTGGGGGGACCCCATGCTGTTTTTTTTTTAAATTTTGGTGCGGGGTTCCCCTTAATATCCATACTAGACCTGAAGGGCCTGGTATGGAATTTAGGGGGACCCCCACGTCATTTTTTTTTTTAATTTTTGTTTGGGGTTCCCCTGGGGGAATTCCCATGCCGTTTTTATCAATGAACTTCGATGTGTATTGTCGGACCGGCAATGATTAATAGCCGCGAGTAGTTTTAAATGACTTTTTTTCCTTTGAAATGTCATTTTGCTGTCAGACTGTTCTAAACACGGGAAACATGCGCCCCTTTACAGGCATACTATAGACACCCCCCAGGTATGAAATTTAAAGGAATATTACACTTTTATTGTTTGACTTTAAGCATTATTAAAATCATTGCTCCCGAAAAAACGTCCGTTTTTAAAACTTTTTTTTGCTTTGATCCATGGCCCCTGGGACAGGACCCAGGTCCCCAAACACTTTTTATGACAATAACTTGCATGTAAGCCTTTAAAATTAACACTTTTGATTATTCATGTTCGTGTCCCATAGACTTTAACGGTGTTCGCGCGTTCAAACAAATTTTTTGCCTGTTCGCATGTTCTGGTGCAAACCGAACAGGGGGGTGTTCGGCTCATCCCTAGTGCTGGAGTAACACCCTCTGTGATGGGAGTCACTTTGGGTGGGGGGCTTATGGAACCCAGCTTACCTTAGAGTGCTCTGGAAACTCCTTGTCCAGCTCCCCAGCCCCTCCTATGTGTAAGTAACCCTGTGTCTATTAGGGGCACAATGTGACTGAGAACCAGTGGGGTCTGTCCTAACCAGACTCACTCTTCAACCACACCGTACTCAGCATTTTGTGTTACCCCTGTGTTCCTGGGTTCTTTATGTGTGGTTTGTGTAGAAAGAATGAAGGGGCTCTTTCACTTGGGACAGAAATATTTCTGAACAATATCCCTCAAGAAATATATGAAGATAAATTCCACCTTTCAGACTGCTGGAATATTGTATGTGCTTGGACTCATAGACTGTCTTTTTACCAGATCATTTGAGGTGTGGCTGTATCCCATTGTTCTATTGTTTCTGTCTGCTTTGGGAGCAACCTATTATGGGATGTATACAGTATGTGTATGTGGCTGAGTTGCTAGAGAGGAGGGGGGATTTCTTCTGCAGCCCTTCCTAGAGGCTATCTGTGTGTCTCTTTTTACTGAATGTAGTTTACCCCACCCTGTGTCATTATGCAAAGAAGGGGGATTGTCCCCTGAGTGTATATCTCTTTGTGCCTGTGTTTGAATAAATAGTTGTATGTTTTTTTCCACCCTACACTGATGTCTTGACAAGTGACTGGGATGGCTAAGGGATCTTGGATCGTGCTGGTAGCAGGTAAGGGAAGCTGATATGGCAGACATATTCTTTTTCTTGAGTACGGGGTCCGTCACACCCTGTGCCCCACCAGGTACACCATGTTTGGCTTCTCCTCATGTCTCTTGGTCAGGTCCAACAGAAGTTATGCAACACCCAGCTCTGCCCACAGTAAATGACCTTAAACGACTCTTGACCACCAACACGCGCAATAAATTACCGCATGAGAAAATGTGATAGTTACCGCACAATCGAATGAATACCACTGTCATTATTTAACACTAAATTCTTAGTGAATCTACTTTTCACAACTGATTTATCACATTTTTTTGCTGTTATTTAACTCTTAGTGAATCAACCTCCAAGTCATTTATGTAGAGTTCAGAGTTCATGTGCTCACTTATAAAAAAGGTATTCAAAATGTATATTATATATATATATATATATATATATATATATATATATTAACAGTATCTCACAAAAGTGAGTACACCCCTCAGTCACATTTTTGTAAATATTTTATTCTATCTTTTCATGTGACGACACTGAAGAAATGACACTTTGCTACAATGTAAATTAGTGAGTGTACAGCTTGTATAACAGTGTCAATTTGCTGCCCCCCTTCAAAATAACTCAACACACAGCCATTAATGTCTAAACCACTGGCAACAAAAGTGGGTACACCCCTAAGAGAAAATGTCCAAATTGTGCCCAAAGTGTCAATATTTTGTGTGGCCACCATTATTTTCCAGCACTACCTTAACCCTCTTGGGCATGGAGTTCACCAGAGCTTCACAGGTTGCCACTGGAGTCCTCTTCCACTCCTCCATGATGACAGCATGGAGCTGGTGGATGTTAGAGACCTTGTGCTCCTCCACCTTCCATTTGAGGATGCACCACAGATGCTCAATAGGGTTTAGGTCTGGAGACATCCTTGGCAAGTCCATCACCTTTACCCACAGCTTCTATAGCAAGGTAGTGGTCATCTTGGAGGTGTGTATGGGGTCGTTAGCATGTTGGAATACTGCTATGCAGCCCAGTCTCTGAAGGGAGGGGATCATGCGCTGCTTCAGTATGTCACAGTACATGTTGACATTCATGGTTCCCTCAATGAACGGTAGCTCCCCAGTGCCAGCAGCACTCATACATCCCCAGACCATGACACTCCCACCACCATGCTTGACTGTAGGCAAGACACACTTGTCTTTGTACTCCTCACCTGGTTGCCACTACACACGCTTTACACCATCTGAACCAAATAAGTTTATCTTGGTCTCATCAGACCACAGGACATGGTTCCAGTAATCCATGTCCTTAGTCTGCTTGTCTTCAGCAAACTGTTTGCGGGCTTTCTTGTGCATCATCTTTAGAAGAGGCTTCCTTTAGGGACAACAGCCATGCAGACCAATTTGATGAAGTGTGCGGCGTATGGTTTGAGCATTGACAGGGTGACCCCCCCAACCCCTTCAACCTCTCCAGCAATGCTGACAGCACTCATACCTCTATTTTCCGAAGACAACCTCTGGATATGACGCTGAGCACGTGCACTCAAATTCTTTGGTTGACCATGGCGAGGCCTGTTCTGAGTGGAACCTATCCTGTTATACCGCTGTATGGTCTTGGCCACCATGCTGCAGGTCAGTTTCAGGGTCTTGGCAATCTTCTTATAGCCTAGGCCATTTTTATGTAGAGCAACAATTCTTTTTTTTAAGATCCTTATGCCCTGTACACATGGTCGGATTTTCTGATGGAAAATGTGCGATCGGAGCTTGTTGTCAGAAATTCCGACCGTGTGTGGGCTCCATCTGACTTTTTCCATCGGATTTTCCTACACACAAAGTTTGAGAGCAGGCTATAAAATTTTTCGACAACAAAATCCGATTGCGTTAATTCCGACCGTGTGTGGCCAATTCCGACGCACAAAGTGCCATGCATGCTCAGAATAAATTCCGAGACGGAACTGCTCGGTCTGGTAAAATTAGTTCCATGAGCGGTTGCACGTTCTAAGAGCTCCGCTCCAGCCTCTTTTAGCCGCCGCAGCCATCATTAGCGGAGGAAACAGCCGACCAGACCCCCACGACTTTCCCTGAGGACCTGAGGGACCCCCCCGCATGACCGGGGGCTCTGTCAGATGGGATTTATCCCGACTTCTCGACTCCGGCCCTCCGATCGCGGCCCCAGCGAAAATGGCGTCTGCCAGCGGGGCTCGAGGCCTAGCACACCATCCAGCGGAATCCTTGGAAGATTTTCCTCCTCTGCCCTCCCGCAATGCAGGGTCACAGCTCCAAACAGTGAGTACTTCACAGGATGGGCTATTTTCTCCTTCCATGAACAGTGGGCTCATGGATGGACCCCCCTCACACCGATGGATGAATGTAATTACATCCCGGCTCCCCCAGGTGCTCAGAACGGCTCCTCAGCCCCCATTCCTACAGACTTTTCCTCTTTAATGGAAACTTTCTCAAATATGCTTTCTAGGGGACTTGCTCACACTGCCTCACAAATCACATCTATCATACAGGCTAACCTGCAGCATCTGGGAGCGAGAATCGAAGCGATCGAAGCTAAGACTGATCAAACGGTTGCCATGGCAAATCAGAATACTGACAGAATCCATGATTTACATGAACAGCTAGATATGGCGTATTCAAAGCTTGACGATCTCGAAAATAGATCGCGCAGGTATAATTTCAGACTGAGTGGCCTTCCTGAATCATTCAAGGACACAGACAAAATCATTTGCGCTTTCATTAAAAATCGAATTCCTGACATACCAGATTATAGACTGGAACTAGATCGAGCACACAGGGCCCTCCAACCCCCCCGCCAAGATGGCCTGCCCAGAGATATAGTTGTGAAACCTCACTTCTACAGAGTTAAAGAGGAAGTCATGCATAAAGCCAGGAAAACTGAAAACCTCTCCATCCAAGGACACTCCATTCAAATTTTTGCTGATCTCTCCCCCTTCACCATACAACGACGAAGATCCCTAAAACCCCTCCTGCTCATCCTGTCTCAAAAATCGATCACTTACAGATGGTCGTTTCCTTTCCGCCTCAATTTTGCTTACTTAAACAAATCATACAGCTTTACGAACTTTGGAGATGGGGAACGTCTGATGCTACAACTGGGCCTTATCTCCCACTCTCCAACATCTGTTTCTGCTCTGGATCCCAAAACTCCAAACTCTGCGAAAAGACCTCCTCCAACAAGCCCCATCCAACTCTTGTGGCACAAGCAACAGGCTAAGAGATCGAAAGATGGTCGCCCACCTTAATGAGAAGTCTGCAATCAACATTGTTCTTCCCTTTCTATAACGCACCCACCCGGCATTGGGACACTGACTCTCCACGTCCTCCTTACCCTTCTGGCTGGGTTTGGGCCTGAACAACACCGGAAGATGTGACGCGATCGTTTTGCCTCACATTTTCATCAAACTCTTTCATTTTTTCTGTTTCCCCCCTCCCTCATTTTTCTTCAAATGGCCATTTTTTCCACTTTTCCTCCTCGAAAATTTTAGTAGTCGATCTTATTTTTGGCGGCATGGCTGGAGCGGCTGCACTTCGCCTCCACCTGTCTTGGAGTGGTACTTTTTCCCCCACTCGGAGACTTCTCTACAACCCCCCTGTTAGGGGTTTTGGTTCTTGGGAAAAAACTTGTGGGGGTGGCACGATGCCCTATCCTCCTACAAGGGAACTTAGGTTACTCTTAAGCTACATGACGAATGCCAGTATTGTCATTTTTTACATTGTTCTTGATATGTTCTATTTCTTTTTCTCAGGTACGGCCTTCTCCCCTCTTTTCTTCCCCTCTCCCACCTCTCCTTAGGGTCACTCAGACGCCCAGCAACACGTCTACCGACTAGGCTCCAAAACTATCTGGCTTCGGGGGTTTGGACACATAACCAAATTTTGATGATTCAGGTAAGCACATTTTATATGATGCGTTTATCCCTCCCTCTGATCCATGCACTCTGACACACTCATCCCCCCTCCGCCCCTTTGTATTGCTACACATAATGTGCAAGGGATGAACTCCCCAGTTAAGAGAAGTAAATTATTCAATCACTACAAATCGCAAAAAATAGCAGTCCTCCTATTACAAGAAACACATTTCCCGTCCTCTTACAGCCTCTCCTTCTTACATGAGAACTATCCCCAGTTTTTTCTCTCCAAAGCAGACAACAAAACTAAGGGGGTAGCCATCTGCTTTGCAAAACATCTTAAGTTTTCCCCCTCTGATGTCATTAAGGACCAAGCAGGCAGGTTTATCTTAGTAAAAGGTTCTTTAGAGGGAGACCAATACTCCTTCATATCTTATTACGCTCCAAACAAGGGTCAGGCTTCCTTTTTCTCCGCTATGATGTCCACGCTAGGCCCGCAACTGGAGGGGAAAATAATTATGGGCGGAGACACAAATCTCCCCTTTGATCTCTCACTGGACAAATTGGGGCTAGGCCCCTCTCGATCTAGGAAACCTCCAAAACAGAGTACTAAAATAGCCGCCACACTATGTTCCCTTGGCCTTGTGGACATCTGGAGAGAAATGAATCCCAGATCCAAAGATTACACACACTATTCGGCCCCACATCATCTCCACACCAGAATTGATCACATTTTTATTCAATCCCACAACATCCCTTCGGCCACTAAAGCGGTCATTAGGGACTCCACCATCTCAGATCACTCCATAGTCCTTTTATATATGCAACATTCTCACAATCCTAGTAAACAATTCATATGGCACCTTAATGAAGGGCTTTTAAGTGATCAAATCCAATGCACGATCCTAGCACAGGAAATACGAGATTACTTCTGACTAAACAACACTGGGGAGGTCTCCCCGGAAACTGTGTGGGCAGCCCACAAAGCAGTACTCAGAGGAAAGATCATCCAAATCACCTCCCACCTTAAAAAAGAATGTACAGCGGACATTAGCAATCTCCAGTTAAAATTCCATTCCCTGAGCAGGGCCCATAAAAGGAACCCCTGGAAGCCCTGGAATCGACACGGACGTCCCTAAACTTAGCACTTTCCACCGAAGCTGAGAAACACCTTTGATGGTCAGGGGCTCGTTTCTACTATCAGACAGATAAAATAGGGGCTAAGCTAGCAGCCAAACTCTCTCCACGACCTCGATCCTTCACCTTTCCCAAAATTCAAACTCGAACGGGGGAACTCCCTCAAAACCCAAGCCGCATTATGGATACATTCCATGACTTCTATACTTCGCTATATAAAAGAGAGCATTCAGCGTCTCATCCCCCCATATCAGATTTCCTGAACAATCTCCCTCTTCCAAAATTATCCTCTGAACATTTGGAGCTCCTAGACGAACCAATTTCGGAATCGGAAGTTCTCGGGGTGATTAAACAGCTCAAACAAAACTCGGCCCCGGGCCCAGATGGTTTTTCCGTTGGGTATTATAAGAAATTCGGCCCTTTACTAGCTCTGTATTGTGTCAGGTTCTTCAATTCTCTCCGGTCCGGTTCTCCCTTGGATAAAGCCCTAAACCTTGCATTCATATCGGTCATTCCGAAACCTGGTAAAGATACCTCTTTGGTCTCCAATTACCGTCCTATCTCCTTAATCAATAATGACCTAAAAATTCTAACAAAAGTTCTATCTAACAGGCTAGCATCTTGTATAGCTCTTTACATTCATAAGGACCAGGTGGGCTTTATCCCGGGGAGACAAGGACCGGATTAGATCAGAAGGGCAGTCGACATAATTTCCCTCCTCAACTCCCAATGGGATGGAGGCCCCAAACAAAAAGGATACTTGTTATCAATTGACCTGCAAAAAGCTTTCAATACCATAACCTGGCCATATCTATTCAGTGTCTTGGAGCGATGGGGTTTTGGTCCACATTTCTTGGGCACATTACGAGCCCTGTACTCTGGCCCCAGTGCACAGGTCAGACTGCAGGGCTACTACTCCGAACCCCTGACTATAGAGAAGGGTACCAGACAGGGATGTCCTCTGTCCCCCCTCCTTTTCGCTATAGCAATGGAGTCCCTGGCTATTGCTATTAGAAATCACCCTGATATTAAGGGGGTGGTCTGTGGTAAACAAGAGCACAAATGTGCTCTCTTTGCTGACGATTTGCTGCTTTTTGTCACTTCCCCTCTGATATCCACCCCTAACATTTTCTCCCTCCTTGACAAATTTGGTGAAATTTCCGGCCTTCGAATTAATGTTTCTAAATCATCAGCCTTAAATATAACGGTTCCCCCAATATTCTAAGTAGTTTACAAAACCATTTCCCGTTTTCCTGGAAATCGTCATCTCTTACTTAGGAGTTAATCTCTCCACTAGTATAGCCTCCCTCTACTCATCTAATTACCCGGCCATCTTTCGTAAGTTGGCCTCAGACCTCTCTATTTGGGATAAGCATAACCTCTCCTGGCTAGGCCGTATTCACGCAGTCAAAATGACCCTCCTCCCCCCGCATACTTTACTTATTTAGGTCCTTACCCATCCCTATCTAGAAGTCTCAAATACAGACGCTCCAATCCAAAATTGTACAATTCATTTGGGGATCAAAGGGCAGTCGTTGCTCAAACAGCATTCTATTCAGGCTTAAGTCGCATGGGGGTTTAGCCTTACCCAACATATGGTGGTACTACCAGGCTGCTCAGTTAGCTCAGATCTCCATTGTGTATTCAAAGGGCCCAAAACCAGACTGGGAATCAATAGAACGCCAAGCAGTTCCTCTCCACACTATTGACTTTCTGATTTGGTCTCCTGCTAAGCTGAGGCCGCCCATTTTAGCCCCCACACGCTCTCCCACTCGTTGGCTCTGTGTGACCGATTACATAGAAATCCCTACCTGATCTCTGCCCTTAAGCCCCTGACACATATATTTCATAATCCTGACTTCCCTCCGGGAATGAACATCCTAGCATTCAGTTGGTGGCTGAATAAAGGCTTACTTAGAATAGGAAATTACTTCACATCTACAGGTCCTTTATCTCTTGCATTCTGCACCAGTAAGCTTGAGATGCCTCCCGCTGAACGTTTCCGATTCATACAAATACAACATTTTCTTAAGTCCATCTGGCCAAATAAACCAGACCCTCCCAAGATCACTAATTATAAATCATGGTGTGCAAGTGCCACAGATCAGAGAGGGGGGATCTCCATCATTTATGCCTCTCTAGCTTCGGTGATGTCCAAACCTCCCTATGCCATATCCTGGGAAAAGGACCTTGATATTTCCTGGGAAAGGGATAAATGGTTCTCCTGCTTTCAATGCTCCTTCAAAGGAATTTTAAATATCTCACTGATTCAGGCAAGCCTTAAGATACTAACCCGGTTTTACAGGGTCCCCTCTCTTCTTGCGAAGATATACCCAGATGCTTCCCCGCTGTGTTTCCGAATGTGTAACCATATAGGCACAATGTACCATATATGGTGGTCCTGCCCACAAATCAGAAGTTTATGGAACAAAGTTTTCTCAGTGATTCCAAAAGTGACAACCTTTCCAATTCCTCAAACTCCTGAGATTGCTCTGTTGAATCTGAAGGTGGATAAAGTTGATAAATATACCCAAAAACTGATCTTTTTTATATTGCTTGGCACAAAAATTACAATAGCGTCCTGCTGAAAAAAGCATAGGGTCCCTTTTACAGCGGCGAAGCATAAAATTTCCTGGATTATGGCACAGGAAAAGATAGTCAGCATTATACAAGACAAAGTACGGCTCTTCGAACTTACCTGGGAGCCCTGGGCCAAGTTCTGCCACATCCCCTTATATCCTGGCGTTAGTTACCCTGACTGACCTACGCTCTGAGTGACTCTATGGATATCCTTTTCTACCAGACATTCCTATTTTCCCCCTCCCTTTTTCCTCCTCTTTTTATCTCCCTACTCTCCCTTCGTCTTCTCTCTTTGATCCACACCGGATCCGCTAAATGTTTGTTTATCCTGAGACTTTACAAGTACCATATTATAGCGGTGTAGGGAGTTACCTTTATGCTACTTGGGCTCCTTGGAGTCCAGGTATTCTGAACTTCTTAGGTCTCCCACCACACAGTCCCATCTTCCGCTGTGTTTGAATGGTCACTTGACCATATATAGTTTTAGTATCAAGACTTCAAGTTACCAACTTAGTATTGAGTTACAGAATACGCCCTTTTGGGGCGAATTCGCCTGGGACCTGGGGTCTGGGGGGGGGGGCTTCATGCCCACAGCATGTTCCCTTTTGGGGTGGATGTGGATGCCTCTCCTAATCCTGGTAACCCTTCAAGCCCAGGGGCTTACTGTCAATTTTTCTCAGATATATCGCACTGTCTCAACAACTTGTTCTCTCCGCCTTATTATGTTGATTGAACTTGCAGGATTATTGATCTAACTCCATCTTTCTAATGGGACTTGATATTCCTGGTTGTACTTCTGGACATGAATAATTTTATCACATAATATATTGATTGATGTGAAAAGTTTTTGCGAAGCCTTTTTACTGGAATTTCATGTACCTGTTGTTCCCTTTTACCTTCCTTTCTGCAATGTTTGTTATATTTGTACTAACTAAACATCTATTAATAATAAAAATTTATTGAAAGAAAAAAATTAGCGTTCGGAATGGATAGAGCACTTTTGTCAGGCTGCAATGTTTTAAATTGTTTAATGCAGCGCACTCTCTTCTTCTTTATAATGCTAGAAGAATGAAGTATTTTTGCTGCTCATATTCACACAGACTTCTCACAAACTTCTTTCTTTATTATTTACCGTGATTTCATCAATATATTTTGATTTGTCACATCTGACTATAAAATTTTCTTTTTTTTATTGTTTGTATTTTTTTCAAGCCTGATCTTGTATTTTTTTTTTTTTTTAACTACAGAATAGTTTTGGGTGTATTTTGTGTGTCCAGTTACCACAACACCATTATTATCTTGTATTATTTATTAATCTCAAGTAGATTGTTTGGTGTTTCTTATTAATTTCACATTGTAGTTTTGAAATGTACCTGCCTTCTCACAAACAAATTGTCCTTTTTGAAGGAAAACACACATAGTCGAGTATAATTGAAACAAAAATTCCTTTATTAAGGGCTCATAACCAATACAAAGAGGAAGGCAATGCTGGATAAACATCAGAAATTGACGAAGCCTTTGGCCCCCACAGCACACATCAATTATTTTACTGCAAAATTGGTAGCCTGGAGGAGTCCATATATAAGGGAGTACAGTCTGGTCTAGAAGTCCAATAGATCATGAACAGCTGCAGATGACATGTATTGTCCCCAGGCTGTGGTCATACAAGAGCCTGCATCTTTTGCCAGACCAGACTGAACCCAGGGCCATCACTCTCTGGTCTTCCTTAGACGCTTCCTTCCCAGCTGTGGCTCTGGTGTTGGAGGTGTGGCAGGAGGAGGATTAGGACCTGGAGGAGGAGGAGGACCTGGAGGGGGAGGAGGACCTGGAGGAGGAGGAGGAGGACCATGGGTGAGCTCACAAATGTGGCTCTCACATGTGAGTTGGCCCCTCAACCCCTTATGTAGAGCTAAAATGACAAACTCACATAAGAGGCATTGGCCCTCCTCCATTTGCAGCATTTTGAAGGCTGTTAGGTCTGCAAAATCCTCTTCCACACTGTGGGTTGTTATGAGGGCCTCAGTAGCCTTCCAAAATAGGCCAATTGCAGCCTCCTCCAGGTTACTCCTCTTCCTGCCACTTTTTCTTTGAAGGCGGAGGGGAGGGACCTGGGTATCGGGCAGCCTGCTTGGCCCGGCCACCTCCTGGCTGAGACTTCCCTGTGTATGAAAAAGGGACTTCGTTTTAGTTTTTGGTTCATCAATCACAATCATAAATTAGTACTCCAAACTAACATAGATTTAACATCATTAATTCGACAACCAGAAATACTTAGTAGAATGCTATACCTGGCTCAAGCTGGGCTCCTCCACATGTTGCCGCCTGGAAGGCCCAGGTTGGGCGTCAGAAGCCTCAGCTGGGGGGGGAGGAAGTGTGGAAGGAAGACTGGAGAGTGCTGGCCTGGGTTCAGTCTGGCCTGACAGAAAATGCAGTCTGTCATAGTACCACAAAAAGAACAGTGTAGCGCTGGACTAGTGAAGAAGGACACATATATTGATATATGTAAATATACCAAGACCCACAAAATTGTCATGAGTCAATGAGTGATATTAGACAATAATCAGTGTGGCGCTGGACACAAATGATAAGTAGTGATGAAAAAATATTAACTACAAAATATGTTATGCACAATCCATAGTATTACTAGATTTCAAATGGGTGAAACATCATTAGTGAAAAAAAAATATATTTTAAAACAAACAGTGTGGCGTTAAGCTGGTGATACAATGCACATATATAATAAGGACACATGTGAATTATTCACCTAAAATTTGTATCATCATAAAATAATGAAAATCATATGAGTGATAATCGTTATTAGTGTGAGTTCATACCCTGAAGGGTGTATACAAAGAAAAAAGTGAAAAATAAAAAATAAAGTTCATAAGTGTCTCAAATAAAAGGATGAATCCAAAAAAAATCCAGAAAAAGCTATTGCAGGGTTCAGGATTGCATGATCCACCTTTAGTGTAGCCCACCACCAGATGGTAAAATTAAAGGCTTACCAGAAAGCCTGCGACCGCCCTTACTCAGGGGGGTCAATACAGGCTTAGTAGTGGAAAATATTCCCTGGACTGTTCTCCCGCTCTCCTCGCCAGACAAGTGGTCCGCAGCAACGGGTACTCCAATATGAAAAAGGTGCTCCCAGGGATTCCTTCAATACTCCTTCCCGGAGGGGCCAGGCATAAATAAGCCACAGATCCCAAGAGAAAAACAAAAGGGACTCCAATAGTGCAGATTGGCCAAAAAAGGGCTCAATTTATTGAACTAAAACACGACAAAAGCACTTACAGCAAAAGTGACAGTGCAAAAACTCCTTAGCATCGCGCATGCGCGAACCGATTTTAAACAGCTAAGGAGTTTTTGCACTGTCACTTTTGCTGTTTCCCCAACCCAAATGTCAGAAAGGCCAAGATCATGGCGAAAGTTGTGAAGAGTCTGCAGAAGAATTTTGGGGTACGACGATCCAAGGATCAACTGAGGAAGCGGTGGTCGGACCTCAAATTAAGGGAGCACGATCAGTATAGAAGGATCAGGAAAGTGCTGCAAAAAAGTAAGTAGTTGTCCTGCATTCCTATTCTTTATTTTTCTAACATTCGTGCTGCTCCATGTGCTTTTCTTAACTGTAGTACAGTTTAAAATGACAACTTTCGTGTTCATGGGCACATTATTCGTTCGTATGAAACATTGTTCGTTCGGCCTGGAAAACACCATGTTTTGGCCATATGCATTTCAATACATTATTTTTAGCCTACTTCTCTTAAAATAATTTTGTGATCTAGATGGGTTGGTAACTAGAATGAAATGCAAACGAGATTCTGTGTAAGGAGAGGACACTCAGCAGCTGTTTACACATCTGGATGCTGGAGCACTAGTGTGGGACAAAAGAACACCCTTTTTATTAGGGGGTCCCACACAGGTGCTCCAGTGTATACTATAGGGGGGTCTCCATCTGTGAAGCTTGTACAAAACAGGTAAGTATTCAAGCTTGACAAAGGGAAAAAATATTTCTTCATCTTGGAACTCTGCCAAAATAGACAATTGTACCTCACTTCCAAGCAATGTTTCATATTCCTATTTATGTCATCAAATATCTGTGTGCTAATTATACCTATTTTTTTTTTTATATAGGAGAGAAACTTGGAGGACATTGTCATGAACCTTGGAATACAGAAGTATTTCTCCTTTGATTCTATTACACAGTGGGAGGTCTTCTGCCCTGTCTTAAGGCTAACCCCCTCCAGATGGCTCCATGGTCTAGAAGGAATGCATTCTTCTGTGTTTGACTGTTTGTTTATGTACTTTAATTACCACCTGGTGCTTCTCTGTGTAATTACACATATCAGTCCTCCTATTCAAGCTATCAGACCAATCGCTGCTGACCCTGTTTCAAGACCTTATTTGCATGGACAAGAGGACCTGAGTAAAGACTAGAGTGTACTTTACAATTGACCAATAGGAAAGTGTTTTTTGGGGACAGGGTGTTCAAACTGCTGTGTATAAAAGTGTGTTGTGTGCATCCAATAAAAGTGAGATTCCTGTTTGAACTTACATACAGCGTGCCTGGTGTTTGTTCTGAGCTATCAAAACTGGATTTGAACGGCACATAGCTGTAGTTTGATTCCCGGAGCATCGGATGACCAAACCATCAGACGCTGCGATCTGCAATCTGATTCAATAGCCACAGAGGAGTGTCGGGAGAGTGGAACTGAAGCGAGCAGGGGCTCGTTACAGACACCACTCATCAGAGGAGACAACAGACCCCCCACCTCAGGAAGAAGGGGAAATCCCCCAAAGCCAAGCAGAGGAGGAGGAGGGAGACGTGGTGGAAATTGTCACTACAACAGGTGAGTGTCTGCGACCACAGGCTCAGATAAGAGATGGATGCCAGCATATTTATAATACATGGTGTATTTTTCTTAAATCTATTTTTAGGTGATCATGATGTTATGGATGAAGGTCATTTCACCAGTGAAAGTGCCCAGATCCTGATTGGGGAGATCATGGGGTGTAATAGGGACTTGGAAAACATCCAGAAAAACATCAGTGATGTTCAAAACAAAATGAAGAACATCATTTATGTTTTAGGGAGAGTTTAAAACCCCTCGAAATCCCTAATGTATTTGGCTTTTTTGGCCAAAAAGTTGTGTGACAGACCTAGCCGGGAGAGAGACTTTTGGAGGGGAATGTATGCTAGCCTCTTGCCGATCGATCGTGGGCCCTGGCATTTGGGGGAACAGTGTTCTTTGTGAGCTGTATGCCTGGGGAAACTTGAGGTGGTATTACTGTGGATTCGGGTCCTGGTCCCCCAGGACACACAGACTCTGGGGACCCTGGATTTGCCATATTGGAATAGTGACTGATTCATACCGTTGGGACTCCTACTGTTAAATGCTAATGTCATCAATTCCAGCTACCTGTCTGTTGTCTGCTAAAATGTGTATTGTAAATAAGTCTCTAGTATGGGATCTAAGAGTCATTAGATCCCCATTGTTGTTTGTGTTTAATTAACTCTGCTATTGTGATAATGTTGATTGGATTTTCTGAACTACAAGATGGCCAGTCTGGCCTAAAGGTCATGTCTGAGTCATCTAGGCTGTCTAAAGGGATTAGTTAATTAGCTCATGTTAATTAGGTTAATTAGGTTAGAGCTGTATTGTTAGAGTAATATGAGCCGGAGGTATGCACCTCCACTGTGTATAAAAGAGCCAGTATTTTTGAATAAAGGAGATTCCTGGTTGAACTTACATACAGCCTGCCTGGTGTTTGTTCTGAGCTATCACAACTGGGTTAGAATGGCACATAGCTGTAGTTTTAATCCCGGAGCATGGGATGACCGAGCAATCAGATGTTGCGATCTGCAATCTGATTCTATAGCAGAAGAGGAGTGTCGGGAGAGTGGAACCGAGCGAGCAAGGGGCTCATTACATTGGTTGGCAGCCGTGGGATTTGCTCTCCAGTTACTGGGACACTCCAAACCAGCCTGCAGGAGAACCACGCTGAAAGACTTTCTTGAGAGCCATGGAGGGAATGGTGGGATCGTGCTTCCTTGCCGTGAACACATCCAAACCATCACCTGGATCCAAGGTAGCAGGATAGCAGGAGAGGAGAGGTACAGATACCAGCCACCATGGAAGAGGAATTCAGAAGGAGGTTGCGAGAGATGCAGATACAGCACAGAGGACCAGTATCAGAGCAGGTCCTGCTGAAATGGTTTGATTTCATCCGCTGTGAACTCTGGAAGGAAGTGCTAGCCCGTAATCAGCAAAACCAGGGAAAAGTTTTCCCCTCCATCCATGTAAGGTACTGGTCGCAGTATGAAGTGCGAATGCTGTTATTGGGGGAACAGCCGAACCAGGAGTGTACAGCTGAGTTAAGCCGGCTGATCTGGGCAGAAATGCAGTTGGACAAGAGCTACAGAGCCCTCCAGTGGTATGTAGCCCAAGTGTGCCCGTGGACAGCGGATGACAGCCCCAGGGAAGGCTTTGACTAAAATGGCCTGGGATTGTTGTACTGGAGGCTGTCCAGGGACCCTGACTTTGGGAGTGATCGGGAATGGCGTTTGGAGGAAATAATGGAGCACAGAGAGCGGAGACTGAATGTCTCGAAAGTGCACTGGGCGCAGGAAGATTTGGAGTTTCTGGCCGTTCAGGAATGGGAGCTTGAGATGGCCTACAGACAGCTGCTAGACTCTGCTCAGCAGCAGAGTGGTGCTCCCTTTGCCTGGGACTATCAGGAAATACCTGCCCCCGCAGCTATGGAGGCGGAGGTCTTATGGTGGATGCAGCAAGTGCTGACTGACCTTGATGAACCTGTTTCTGCATTGGATGATCTTGGATGGAGGAATGTGCCTGTCCAGCAGAATGCCAGAGAATCGGCAGTGGAAAATCTAAAGATTGCTGTCCCCAAACCTGAAGTGCTGACAACAGGGCAGAGCTCTGCTAACCTCTTCCCAGCACTGATAGCATCTTCTGGGTTCCACGGAGAGGAGATTATTATTATTATTATTATTATTATTATAATACAAGATTTATATAGCGCCAACAGTTTACTCAGCGCTTTACAATGTCTAAGGGGGACAACACAATTACAGTACAGTTCAATACAAAAGGTACAGGAGGGCCCTGCTCGTAAAGCTTACATTCTAAAGGGAGGGGGTGGTGGTACAAAAGGTAATAGCTGCAAAGAATGATTTGATGGGGGTGGCTCAGGGACAGTTATGTGGGTGTGGGATAGGCTTCCCTGAATAAATGAGTTTTCAAGGATCTCCTAAAGGTGGACAGGGTAGGGGCTGATTGGATATACTGGGGCAGGGAATTCCAGAGGATGGGAGAGGCTCTGGAGAAGTCCTGAAGGCGAGCATGGGAGGAGGTAACAAGGGAGCTAGAGAGCAGGAGGTCCTGGGAGGAGCGGAGGGGGCGAATTGGGCGATATCTGCAGATGAGGTTGGTGATGTAGATGGGGGCGATGTTGTGAATGGCCTTGTATGTTATGGTTAGCATTTTGAATTTTACACGGTGGGGTAGGGGAAGCCAGTGAAGGGATTGGCAGAGAGGAGCAGCAGTCACGGATCGATTAGTGAGGTGTATTAGTCTAGCAGCAGCATTCATAATAGACTGAAGGGGGGATAGCCTGCTTAAGGGTAGGCCATTAAGGAGAGAGTTGCAGTAGTCGAGGCGGGAAATAATCAAGGAGTGAATATGTTGCTTTGTAGTGTCATTAGTCAGGAAGGGTCGAATTCTGGAGATGTTGCGGAGGTTAAGGCGGCAGGATTTAGCCAGTGATTGGATATGGGGGCTGAAGGAGAGGTCAGAGTCAAGGATTACACCCAGGACTCTGGCATGTGTGGAGGGACCAATGGTTGTGTTGTTGATATTAATGGTGAAGTCACAGGAGGGGGACCGTGAAGGAGGAAATATAAATAGCTCAGTTTTAGAAAGATTAAGTTTGAGGAAGTGGTGTGACATCCATACCGATATGTCATTCAGCAAGTTTGAGATCCGTGAGGAGATAGTGGGGGTGAGTTGGGGAGTGGAGAGATAGATCTGTGTGTCATCGGCATAGAGGTGGTATTGGAAGCCATGGGAGGTGATCAACTGGCCCAGGGAAGAGGTATAGAGTGAGAAAAGGAGAGGCCCAAGGACAGAGCCTTGGGGTACCCCAACAGAAAGAGGAAGGGGAGCGGAGGAGATGGTGTTGCAAGTGACGCTGAACGTGCGCTGAGATAGGTAGGAGGAGGACCAGGATAATGCAGAATCACGGAGGCCAAGGGAGTGTAATTTGCTGAGGAGCAGCAGGTGGTCAACTGTGTCAAAGGCAGCAGAGAGGTCTAAAAGTATGAGAATGGAGTAGTGGCCATCGGTTTTGGCAGTTATTAGGTCATTGGTGATTTTTAGTAGGGCAGTTTCAGTAGGATGTTGTAGGCAGAAGCCAGACTGTAGGGGGTCGAGAAGGTTGTTGTCCGTGAGGTAGCGACTCATTTGGTCATGAACAAGGCGTTCGATGAGCTTGGAGGCAAACGGGAGAAGGGAGATAGGTCTTAAGTTATTCAAACAGGTGGGGTCTAGTGAGGGTTTTTTGAGTATGGGGGTAACCAGTGCATGTTTGAGCGGGGAAGGAAAGGTGCCAGAGGAGAGGGAGAGGTTGAAGATGTGGGTTAGGGAGTTGAGGATAGAGTGGGAAGGTGGTCGCAGTAATTGAGAGGGGACAGGGTCCAGGGGACATGTAGTGAGGTGGGCCATGGAGAGGAGTTAATCAACTTCTTCTGTGGTAACTGGGCAAAAGGAGGAGAGTATTGAGTGTGGTGTTGGACCTGATATGTTGGGTAGGGGAGGAATTTTAATGCTGGATATGGTGAACCTTTATCCCCAGACACCAGTTGCAGAGACAGGGGATTTGATAGACTTTTCTGCTGAGGAAGAACAACCTGGCGAGCCTCCAGCAGAAGAGGAGCTGTTATTAGGGCCAAACTTCACTGTGCTCTGCCCAGTGCCAACAGAAGAATCTGTGAAGTTACAAGGAACTTCCCCAGCTGAAGCGCTGGCAACCGGACAGAGGGTCCAAGACCTCTGCCCCACACCTGTGGCAGTTTTGGAGGCTCAGGGTGAGAAGGTGGCAATCACTTCCCAGCAGCAAATACAAGGGGAGAAGGGAGAGGAGGTGTGTTTTGTCCCTCCCCAACAGATAGCCGGAGCAGATGGTGTGGGGTTTCCAGCAGAAGGGCTGGCAACAGGGCCGAGTACTGCTGGCCTCTGCCCTCAACTAACAGAGGACGGATTTCCTGTGAATGTGGATGGGACTTCAGTCTCCACCTGTATACCCCAGGGATGCTGGGCAGTTGGCCCCGATCCCCAACAGCATGACGGAGTGAGCCCAGTCACCCTGTCTTCTCTCCAGCGGCAGAAAGGACTCCAGGGAGAAGGGCCAGTCCAGGCCTCTCCCCAGTGGCAGATATGTTCTCTGAGAGAGGCAGAGGTTGGCTGGGTGAGTAATGCTTTGTTCGGAACAATTTGTTTGGGGTACTGTGTTGGTACAGGCATTAGAGGACTGGAACTACTGACTAACTTCTGAGTCAACCCGTCTGGGGTCTCCTGTATTAGTCTCCTGCCGAAAGGGGAGAAATGTGACAGACCTAGCCGGGAGAGAGACTTTTGGAGGGGACTGTATGCTAGCCTCTTGCCGATCGATCGTGGGCCCTGGCATTTGGGGGAACAGTGTTCTTTGTGAGCTGTATGCCTGGGGACCCTTGAGGTGGTATTACTGTGGATTTGGGTCCTGGTCCCCCAGGACACACAGACTCTGGGGACCCTGGATTTGCCATATTGGAATAGTGACTGATTCATACCGTTGGGACTCCTACTGTTAAATGCTAATGTCATCAATTCCAGCTACCTGTCTGTTGTCTGCTAAAATGTGTATTGTAAATAAGTCTCTAGTATGGGATCTAAGAGTCATTAGATCCCCATTGTTGTTTGTGTTTTATTAACTCTGCTATTGTGATAATGTTGATTGGATTTTCTGAACTACAAGATGGCCAGTCTGGCCTAAAGGTCATGTCTGAGTCATCTAGGCTGTCTAAAGGGATTAGTTAATTAGCTCATGTTAATTAGGTTAATTAGGTTACAGCTGTATTGTTAGAGTAATATGAGCCGGAGGTATGCACCTCCACTGTTATGCCCCGTACACACGGTCGGACATTGATCAGACATTCCGACAACAAAATCCTCAAATTTTTTCCAACGGATGTTGGCTCAAACTTGTTTTGCGTACACACGGTCGCACAAAGTTGTTGGAATTTCCTTTTGCCAACCACGCAGTCACGTACACCACGTACAACGAGACTAGAAAAGGCCAGTTCAGAACCAAGCGCGGCACCCTTTGGGCTCCTTTTGCTAATCTTGTGTTAGTAAAAGTTTGGTGAGAGACGATTCACGCTTTTTCAGACTCGTGGCTTTCAGATTGTTTTCTGCCGTTCAGTTTGTGCTCGTGGGTTTGTATCTGCTCTTCAGTGCGTGCAAGCAAGCTCCGCGTGACTTTGTCATTGTGTTCTTGTTCGTTCGTTACTGTTTTTCAGGTCGCTCTTCACAGGCCTTGCTGTTCTTCAGTGCGTTCTGTTACTTCGTTCTGAGCAGCCGACCGTTTTCTAGCCATGTTGCGTATACGTACTTCTCGTAGAGTTCGTGCTGTGCGGGGGCTTGGTGTTGGGGTCCTGACCTTGACACAAGTCCAGTCCATGAACAGGGTGGGGAGGAGTTAATGGACCAAGAATTGGTTGCTTCAGCGTGACCATTTCTCTCATATGCCTTTGCTCCGTGAGATCCGTGAGAATAATCCTGATGATTTCAGGAACTTTCTCAGGATGACGGACCAGTATTTCACTGTTGGCTTCGCTGACCCCCTATATCAGCAGGCAGGATACCTGCATGAGGCAAGCCATCACTCCAGAGCAGAGGCTCATCGCTACCCTGTGGTACTTGGAGAAGCCTGCAGGACTTGAAGTTCTCGACAGGCATCTCCCCCCAGGCTCTGGGGATCATTATCCCAGAGACCTGTTCTGCCATCATTCAGGTCCTGCAGAAAGAGTATATGAAGGTAAGATTTTAATCCTTTTATATCACATTTTATTGTATTGAATGTTTTGATAATATATTGTATTTCTTTCCTCACTCCCTAATGACCATGATTGGAATATGCTGTGAATGTCCCCTTTGATCTCATGCATGCTGGATTTTTATGTAATGATTTTTTTAGTCCTTCATACATATTTGCCTTCACTAACCTCCCCAGCATGTTCTCCTGACCCTATATTCACCTCATGTAGTCACTTAACAATGTATTTTATCAGCTCCATAGTAGTGCTTTACCCCAAACACCCCCTAAAATGTTTAGAAATCTGATTTGTGCTTTAAATTCAGGCAGAGTGGCAGAGGCTTTTTTTTGTAGTGTCCCCAAATCATTTTTATTAACCCTCCCTCCCCCCAACTGCTAAGTCAGCTGATCCCAATTCTCTATCTATCCTCAATCATCTATCTGCTGACTTTGCCAAACCCATACACACTATAACTACACACAATATATCTGTTTTGTGCTCAGATGTATGGATGAATTCCCCAAAGCATGTATTGCAAGGGCCTGCCTGTATACTTTCAAATGGTACTGTTTAAAGTTTTTGTATCCTATTATTATCTTGATAGGTAATAACAGAATATCCGAATGTGCTCAAATGTGTACAGTGTGTATTTATATCTTTGTATTATGACACTTCTTACCTGTCCAGTGGTCTGCCAATAGTGTAACTAAGGAGGGGCTGTTCCAAGTTATACCCATTATTTAGGCATTCATCTCTCAATGAAGTGAAGAGGGTTACCTGTCCAAGATTACCCTCCTATAATGTTAGAAATGGCCCATGAGAGGGGGGGGGGATATGATAGGTGTACCTTATACTTTGGTGTTGTAAAATTCCCCTTAATAAATGTTATCTGGATGTTGGCCAAGAATGTTTGTGTCTAATCTGCTTTCCATGTTTATGTGCAAAAATACTAAGTTTTTTTGTTTTCCTCAACAGTTTCCTTCCACACCACAGGAATGGCAGACTGTGGCCTCCCACTTTGCCCAGCGGTGGGACTTTCCTAACTGCGGAGGGGCAATTGATGGGAAACACGTCCACATTGTCCCACCACCCAACTCGGGGTCGTACTATTATAATTACAAGGGGTTCAATAGTATTGTGATGTTGGCGGTGGTGTCGGCTAATTACGACTTCCTGTATGTGGACGTGGGGAAGAATGGCCGGATGTCCGATGGTGGAGTCGTCGCCCAGATGGAGTTTTACAGACGTCTCCAGAATGGCAGCTTGGACTTGCCACCTCCAGAAGACAATGTGGAAGGACTCCCATTCGTCTTCGTTGCGGATGAAGCATTTGCGCTGGGGGACCATCTTATGCGGCCATTCCCGATGAGGACCCTCACCCCGGAACAGAGGGTTTTTAATTACCGGCTGGCCAGAGCCAGAAGAGTGGTGGAGAACACATTTGGAATCATGGCCAGCCGGTTCTGCCTATTTCTGACACCCATCCATATGGCGGAGTATAAACTTAATCATATAATCCTGGCGTGCTGTGTTCTGCATAACTTTTTATGCCAACATTCGGCCAACTATGCTGGCTCAGTTGGGCCTGAGGCCGGAATGATACATGAAACAACACTGACGGTGCTTGAAAGTGGCCGTCCTTGCTTGCCCTCCCTGAGTGCCCGTGATGTCTGGATAAGATACCTTGAGTTCTTTGCGGGTAGGGGGGCCATCAATATGCCAGACAATTTGTGAAGCCTTTATCAAATAAAACAAAAAAAAGCAAATCTTTGGTGACATTTACTGCTTGTGTTTGTTTTAGCTGACCCTGACAGAAATGTGGGGAGTCCTGAAAATGGCGTGATTGTGTAACCTTATACAAAGCACTGTTGGGTGTTATTTACTAAAGGCAAAGACACTTTGCACTACAAGTGCACTTGAAACTGCACTGAAACTGCACTTATAGTGCAAAGAGAATTTGCCCTTAGGAAATAACCCCCATTTTCACAGAAAGCAGCAATTACATCACCACAAAAGTGTTGTAGTGTTGAGACAATAATCCACACATTCTTGATTAACAATCTTTTTAATACCTGCACAATCACATGTGAATTTAGAAAAGGTTTTTAAAACAAACCAACATGTTTGTTGTATAACAATTTTTGGGGTGGCATTATAAAAAATAGAAATGTCCATTTAAGATAAAACAGGCCTGTGTAAAACCAACAAGAAAGACACAAATCTTGAACTTACAAAGTTCACATTTGGTAGAACTTGAAGGCAATATCAGACATGAGTATTTAGGAACTGTGTTTGATATTGCGTTCAGATGGGGTGAAGTCACCCCAGGAAAAGCCAAATTTGGAAGATGCACACAAATTTGCCAATGTCAACATGTGCTAGCTGCCATCACGGGGGATCAAGGGACGTGTTTTGGGGGAGAAAACCCTTCCTCTCAGCTACTTTATTATTGAGGAAGGGGTTGCACCCCCAAAATGCCTACATTGATCTCCCGTGATGGCAGATAGAACATGTTGGCACACTGTGTGCATCCTTCAAATTTGGCTTTTCTAAAAATCGCTAAAACATTGTTAACATTGTAGCACACAAAAAAACAAAGGGATTTGGAGGGGTTTTAAACTCGCCCCAAAACATCAATGATGTTTTTATTTTTTTGAATAACATCATTGATTTTTTTCGAGGTTTTCCAATTGTAAATTACACCCCATGATCTCCCCGATCAGGATCTGGGCACTTTCTGATGTGAAAGGATCTGGACCCATAACATCACGATCACCTAAAAAGAGAGAAACCAAACAAAAACAGGTATCAAAAATATGCTGGCATCCATCTCTTACCTGAGCCTGTGGTCGCAGACACTCACCTGTTGTGGTGACAATTTCCACCAGATCTTCTTCCTCCTGCTCTTCTTGGGTTGGGGGGATTTCCCCTTCTTCCAGAGGTGGGGGGTCTGTGGTCTCCTCGGATGAGGGGTGTCCTCTGAGTCTTTTCTCCCCTATGTAAAACAAAAATGGTATACTTAGCACATAGATATCTGATGGCAGAACTATAAATAGGAAACATTGCTTGGAAGTGGGGTACAATTGTCTATTTTGGCAGAGTTCCAAAATGTAGCATTTTCAGTGTCCTTTGTCAAGCTGCAATACTTTACCTGTTTGGTACAAGCTTCACAGATGGAGTCACCCCTATAGTATACACTGGAGCACCTGTGTGGCCCCCCTAATAAAAAATGGTGTTCTTGGGTCCCACACTAGTGCTCCAGTGTCCAGATGTGAAAACAGCTGCTCAGTGTCCTCTCCTTACACAGAATCTAGTTTGCATTTCATTCTAGTAACAAAGCCATCTACACAACCAAATTAGTTTCATACAAGTAGGGCGTAAAAAATGTGGCCAAATGTATATGGCCAAAACAATGGTGTTTTATAGGCCGAAAGAAAAATGTTTGATACCAACGAATAATGTGCCCATGAACATGAAAGTTGCCATTTTAAAATGTACACTTTTAAGAATAGCACATGGAGCAGCACGAACGTAATAAACATAAAGAATAGGAACACAGCACAACTACTTACTTTTTTGCAGCACTCTCCGGATCTTTCTGTACTGCTCATGTTCTCGTAATTTCAGGTCCGACCACCGTTTCCTGAGCTGATCTTTCGATCGTCGTACCCCGAAATTCCGGTGCAGACTCCTGACCACTTTCGCCATGATCTTGGCATTTCTGACATTGGGGTTGGGGTAAGGTCCATACTTTCCATCATAGTCGGCCTTCTTCAGGATGTCCACCATCTCCAACATCTCCCCAAAGGACATATTTGAGGCCTTAAATCTTCTTCTGGATCGGGACGTGTCCGGATCCGGGCTTTCCTTCTACTCCTCCTCATTCCTGTAATTAGCACGCACCTGCTGTGTATCCGCCATGTGCTCTTCCCCCACTGCGCAGAATGAAAAGGGGCGGGGAATAGACTAGAAAGAACGTCAGGGGCGGGCGGAGTTACACGCATGCGCAGTGTGTATAAAGCGTAACACGCGTGCGTATTACGTACGATCTGTGAGTGGAGGAAGGAGCATCGGAGGCGCCGATCGTGATAACGAAGGTAAGATCTAAACTTGGGCCTATACAGCTTCGAAATTGAAGCCTATAATGTAACAAGATTAGGGGAGTTTGGCCTGACCTTAGGGTTTGTCTTGTGTTGTGTCTTGCAGAGAAAATGGATGTCTTCAATGACCACAACTTCCTCCCCCTGTTCATAGACAAATACAGGGAGCTGCCCTGTCTGTGGCAGGTGAGACATCCCCATTATAATCATAAACAAAAGAGGCAGGCAGCGCTGGAGAAACTGCTGGAGTTAGTGAAGCCGGTGGTCCCCACAGCAACCATCCCCTATTCAAAAGCCAAAATTGGTGGCCTGAGGAGCACATATCTTAGGGAGCGCAAGAAGGTCACGGATTCCCAGAGGTCCGGAGCTGCAGCAGATGACGTTTATGTCCCCAGGCTTTGGTACTATGAGAGACTGCGATTTCTGTCAGACCAGACTGAAATCAGTGAATCCCTCTCAACCCTTCTTTTCACTCTTCCTTCCACCCCAGCTGAGGCTTCCGATGTCCAACCTGGGCCTTCCAGCCAGGAAGAAGTGGAGGAGCCCAGCTGGAGTCAGGTATAGCATTATTCTACAGATTTCTGGTCAATAAATAAATGATGTTTACTAGATGTCATTATTGATCACTAATTGCTGATTGAAAAAAGTGTTTTACATAGCAATAGACAGTAGTGGGCACCCAAAATTGGGACAAGAATGAAAAATGCTGGGCTCAGAAGGATAGTCTGTTATATTTGTTAACATTCAATTTGCAACAGTCAGGAGGTGACAATTGTGTGTGAATGATGACTAAAAAACAAAAAACTATGTCCCTTTTTCATACACAGGAAGACCTCAGCCAGGAGGAGGCGGGGCTAGGTGTCAGCCAGGAGAAGCCTGGGACAAGTCGCAGCCTGACAGAATCGCAGGTTCCTCCCCTCCGCCTTCCATACAAAAGAGCGAGGAAGGTGACTCACATGCAGGATTCAGCGCTCAGGCTCATTCAGGAGGCTTCTGCATCCCTCCGAGCCTTACCCACTCCTGAAGAGGCCTTTGCCTGCATGGCTGTCACAAAACTGCAGGGCATGCAGGAGGGTCAACTAAGTCCTAACTAAGTCCATCCAGCCCCATGACGGCCCCTCTCCTCGCAGAGCCCGCAGAGATCGCTGACGATCCAGATCTCTACAGGAGATGTCCATATGCTCCCACCGATCCACTTCCTTCATGATCCCCCTACAGATGCCTTTCATACATGGTGATTGCCGAAGACTATCGATGACTCCTCAAGTGACACGAAGAACACAGACACAGGTAACCACATCTCATGACAGCCGTTCCCTGCCACCATTGCAAATCCTGACCACACACGGATCAATTTGACTTTTTCTCATCTTAATCTATTCCCAATGCTATGGACACATTACCCTATACTTTCCACCGATCAATTACATCCTGTCTGATTGCCCCCCGACGACACGAATCTCAGCCAATGGATAACGATGACCAAAATCAGTCATACCAAATTATCATACTCCCTCTTACCGACTCACCGGAAGGACATTGACCCGACGATCCTCACTTCAAGCTCCTATCATATACCTCATCAGACAGACAACAGATCAGCCTTACAACAACCAGGAATAAACTTCTAAAATATAGGTAATATATAATATGCCTGCAGAATGTGTGTTACCTTATAAGATATTCTACCTCCCAGTAAGGGAAGATCTATAGGCCTTGTATCTCATTCAGAGCTCATAGTCAGGAATTTTCATAGTGTTTTAATATAAGGTTTCATGTTCGCCAACTTTTCCGGCATAATGCTTCCTCTCACATCAGCACTCTCGGTGTGTGGCAGGGGATAGGGCCATAGTTGCCTTACAAATTACAAGTTACCTTATAAGATATTCTACCTCCCAGTAAGGGAAGATCTATAGGCCTTGTATCTCATTCAGAGCTCATAGTCAGGAATTTTCATAGTGTTTTAATATAAGGTTTCATGTTCGCCAACTTTTCCGGCATAATGCTTCCTCTCACATCAGCACTCTCGGTGTGTGGCAGGGGATAGAGCCATAGTTGCCTTACAAATACACCTCCATTACTTGTTTAACAAAACCCTCCGTAGACGGAACGAGTCTATAACATAGAGAGGTTACGCTGCTCCTGCGCTGCCCATGCCATGACACCCTGCCCACTTAACCGAGACTGCTGACGCAGATCCTCTATTACACCTCTACGCTGCTTATCACATTATACCCTCCAAAGACCACTGGAGACAACGACACTGAAGTTCTATCGTAACCCCTCACTACCCACGCCACTAGACCCTCATGAGTAGCTGAGAACAGCAGCCTGAATACCCTCTCGCACCCTTACAACACCCTCTGCACTGCTTCCTGATAGAGCTGATCATGACAGAAACGTAGCGGTCTTAATGTACCCATACAATGATCAAACCGCTTCACCCTTTATGGGCTGCTAAAATCTGACCCTCAGATGCTCCATCCAATTCATACTCAGCTCCCAACACAACATCATCCACTAGCAGTAAAGAACAGACGCGTAAGTGTCCTGGGATCCTCTTACATTGATTGCACCCCAACACCACCCACAGATAGCAGTGTGCGGACCCATTGATGTTTCACGAGTTATGAATCTTTTAGTTATACGATTGTTATTTTGTTTTAATTTGCATATATTCCTGTTTTTGTTTTAGGAATGTTGTAAGCAAACCTCCATTTCATGGGTCAAGTTAAACATGCTTATCTGTTATATACATGACACCTAATCGATGTTACAATTAATATCTTTAACGGCAGAAATCAACTACTACTATGTGAGAATATATTCTTCTCAGTTCCAGCCCTACTAGCCCACCTAACCCCAGTCACTCTACACAAAGCCTCACCGTACTCCACCTTTGTAGAAACTAAATACACATGGCTCCACCCCTTAATAAACATCTCCCTAGTCTCCCACGCACTCTCCTACAATCCTTTGTTAAAGCTCCCTCCATACCTAAGTTCTCAAAACTTATTGCTAACCCCCACCCCACACCCCGCGTTCTAAGGCTGCTGGTGAGATGGACCTTTCGGGTCTCTCTTACTTATTTATCTCTCCTCTTCTTCATACCCCCAGATATCTCAATAGACAAGCCAACCCCCAAACAGTGGTAAATATACTTTATTTAACATTTTGTACTCCAAAACCATTTAAAACCACTGAATTTTACTGGCTAATATAATTTTGTGGCACAGAACACCAGATTGGGTGATCTGATCGCCACATAGTGCCGGTTCCTTCTATCCTTCCCCTTTGATAACCCCTCCTTACACCACTGCCCTTACCTATACCCCCCCTCCTGTGTTTTTCCCCTCCCTACCTCAATCCCTGTCACGACCCACATTTCTTAACAAGACACCCATAAATCATTTCACCATGATACCGAAAACAAAAGACACAAGCATACCCATGCTCAAAATAGTCTCACTCAACGTAAAGGGACTCAATACTCCAGAAAAACGTTCTAAACTCCTCCTTACCATGCACAGACTCAATGTTAGCATTGTGCTCTTACAGGAAACACATTTCCGTACTGACAGTACCCCAAAATTATCCAATGCCCAATACCCAACTGCGCTACATGCAACCAACCCCAAACACAAAACTAAAGGGGTATCGATCCTTATCGCGAAAAACTGCCCTTTCACTGTCACTGACTCTCTTACAGACCCAGAAGGCAGATACCTCTTCTTAAAAGGTTCAATCCTCAACAGAACTATAACACTGGCAAACATTTACGCCCCAAACAAACACCAAGTCCCATTCTTTAGGTCTATCACTGAAGCCCTAACGACTTTCCAGGAAGGTACCCTCATATTGGGAGGAGATTTCAATGTTCCCCTAAACCCCATCCAAGACACATCCACGAACTCTACAACACTGCCATATAAAGCTCTCAAGGAAATCAAATCTCTACTCCAACTGCTATTACTCCATGATACTTGGCGCACACTAAATCCAGACATTAAGGACTATACCTTCTACTCAGCGCCACACGACCGATACTCTAGGATAGACTATCTTTTCTTAACACAAAATGACCTGCCTCTACTCCACCGAACTTCCATCGAACCCATGACCATTTCAGATCATCATCCCATCTCCATGTCACTACAGCTTGCTGATTCCATGCCTCGCTCCCGAATATGGAGATTAGACTCTTCATTACTCTCTGACCCCACCATCACAGCTGAAGTGGAATCCACCCTAAAAAACTTCTTCCTCGAAAACAACCCAGAAGACACATCCCCTCTCAATAATTGGGAAGCTCACAAAAGTGTAATTAGGGGCACGTTTCTTGCGGCGGCAGCCAAACGTAACAAAGAAAAAAGGAAACAACACTCAGACCTGATAGAAAAGATCCGTAAACTGGAAGGGTTACATAAACAATCCCAAGCACTTACAGCCCTTAATGACCTAATACAGGCTAGAAAAGACTTACTAGACCTATTAGATAAAACAGATACAACGCAAATACAATTTTTTTACGAATTTGGTAATAAAGCAAGTAACATGCTAGCCAGAGCTCTACAAGTATCCCGAGCCAATAAGACGATACACCGTATCACTGATCCCTCAGGACATAAAATAACCAAAACCCCAGACATCGCTCGCCAATTCGTACGATACTATAGCAAATTGTACAACCTTGCCACCTCCCCTCCCGCCACAGACAGCTCCATGCGCTCTCAAATGATATCTGACTTTTTAAAACAATACAGCCCAAATCCCATATCAGAATCCGTAGCCAATGAATTAAATACCCCACTTACGCGTACCGAAGTCGATAATGCTCTAAAACAAATGAAAGCAGGTAAAAGTCCCGGACCCAACGGCCTCACCGCCGGTTATTACAAAACTTACGCAGAAATACTTACGCCCTCCTTTCTGAATGCCTTCAACTCTTTCACACAACCAGTCAACCCCCCACGAGACCTCCTCACAGCCCACATAGCAGTAATTCCCAAACCAGACAAAGACCTATCCCTAGTCGCCAACTACAGACCTATCTCACTGCTTAATGTTGACCTTAAATGGTATGCAAAAACTTTAGCTAACAGACTCCTACCGCTGATCCCCCATCTTATTGATCTTGACCAAGTGGGCTTTGTCCCAGGTAGGGAAGCGAGAGACAATACTCTCAAGGCGATTAACATACACCATTGGCTCACGAATACCAAAAACAAAGGTTTCATGCTCTCGCTCGATGCGGAGAAGGCATTCGACAGGGTGGCATGGGACTACATGAGGGAGGCCCTCAAAGCCATAGGCCTTCCCCAAACGATGCTAAACTACATATCAGCTCTATATTCTAACCCCACTGCAAAAGTCCACGTTAACGGCCACCTGTCGGATGCCTTCTCCATGTCGAATGGAACTCAACAAGGATGCCCACTCTCCCCTTTAATCTTTATTCTTACTCTGGAACCTTTCCTCAGACATATCAATGCTAACCCGGATATTAAAGAGATACAAATCAAACATCGCACATATAAATTGGCTGCATTTGCTGACGACATTCTCCTATTTCTAGGACCCACTTACAACAATTCCAAACCTACTTAAGGACTTCCAAACCTTTCATACCCTTTCAAATTTCCAAATTAATTTTTCAAAATCAACTGCTCTTAACTTCTCCCTACCCTCAGAAATTTGTCAACAATGCAAAAGTAACTTTCCATTCACCTGGAATAAGCATGCAATTCCGTATTTGGGCATTCAGGTGCCAACTTCCCTATTGGACCTATACGCCCGGAACCATGCCTCACTTCTCCAAAAAATACAAGTAGACTTAACAAAATGGTCATCAGGACAATTCTCCTGGTTCGGCAGGGCCGCAATCATCAAAATGAACATCCTGCCTAGAATTTTATATCTTCTACAAACAATCCCAATTAAACTACCACCTACATTCTTCTCTATATACCAGAAAGCATGCACAACATTCATATGGGGTAAGACACGTCCAAGACTTAGCTTCAAAAGACTGACAACGCCCAAACTCTTAGGAGGTATAGGACTCCCAGACATACGTAAATACCAACAAGCTTGCCACCTGGCTAGGATCATCGACTGGAATGTAAACACCAAACATAAAGACTGGATCCAAATAGAACAATCATTATCGATAGTGCCCATCCAACACCTCCCGTGGATCGACTCCTCCTTTCTACCCCCTGCTTACTCTCAACACCCACTGATCAACCCTACAATAATATCATTCCGCAATACATGCAATATACGTAATATCTCATCAATTAAAGGCCCAATGACACCTTTACGCCTAAACCCCGAAGTCACTCCGGGCATGCACACCTCCTTCTTAACAGATATATGGCCTCATCCGAATATCAGAGCAAATCAATTCTTTGAGAGAGGTAGCCTCTTATCTCAAACCACTTTGGCCTCAAAACTGCAAGTAGACAAGTTTCCCTTCTGGACATATGTCCAACTACGAAGTTTCTTCAAAAAACCTACTCCTGCACCGGAATGGTCCAGACCCACAACACCCTTCGAAAACCTCTGTTTAAGTGAGGGCACGCTAACACACCTGATTTCGCAAACATACAACCTCCTATTCAACGATCAAACTCCTTCAAAACATTGGTCCAACCGACAATGGGAAAGGGATCTCTCCATACAGTTGACCAAGACTGGGCTAACATATACACTTTAATCCATAAAGGTTCGATGAACGTGCAAGTCCAAGAAAATGCCTATAAACTATTCTCCAGGTGGTAAAGGACACCACTTCTTCTACATCAATTCAACCGAATGATCCCCCCAACATGCTGGAGATGTAATGCGGACACAGGCTCTCTGTTACATATCTGGTGGTCCTGCACCAAAATCCAACCTTTCTGGATAAAAGTCCACAAATTGATCACACAAATCACCACGTACTACCTGGACTTTGAACCCCAAATGTTCCTGCTACACCACTCTAAGACACGTATTCCGGCATACCATCACTCTTTAGCTATGCACTTAGTGAACGCTGCAAGAATGTGTATTCCCCCTAAATGGCGATCCACAGAACCACCTACAATAAAAGACTGGATTCATCGCATTCATCAGACAAAGATCATGGAAGACCTCATTCATCAATCCAAGGACACACAGACCAAGTTTACAAAGACATGGACATGCTGGATACACTTCACCACAACATCCGAATACAAAAAATACATGACCTGATTTACTCCCATAGGTAGTAGCAAACACAAAAGTGGAGTCTTTACATCTCTGTCCCGATATATTCACTTACTTCTCCCCTCTTTCCTACACCTTTCTCATATACCCCAACGCTTCCTCTCCATCCCAATAATGCGCACTAGATACCTATAAATATTGGACTAACTACAAAATCACGTGTCATCTTCTGGGTTCACCATCCTAACTATCCCATCAATGCTTACCTCCCCTTCTCCTCACCCACAACATCCCCCCCTTTTTTTTTTTTTTTTTTTTTTTTTACTATTTTTTATTTTATTTTTAACAATAGATTTTTATTGAAGGAATTTTCTTAACAATACAGATTGACATTGTCACGATAATAATTGTGACTAACTTCTTTGCAATAGTTCTTAAGAATATTCTTATACAAATACAGTAATTGATAGTCTGTACCAGCCTACCCCTATTGGGTTCCAACTGTAGGCATGGATAGGCCATCAATTGCGTTAATTAGTTGAATACAGAAAATTGTAAGGAAAACAAAAAAAAACAAAAAACAAAAAATATACATATATATACATACATACACATACATATATATATATACATACATATACACATACATCTAAATTAACTGAACAAAACTTGTTGCAAAGGTTAATAAAGTGGGTCCAGGATGATATACTACATCTGAGGTGTGTTTATATATGACTTCAGTGTACTTCCAACTTGTCATAAGATTATATATTACATTGTTTTAAGTAATTGGATGCTTTGGGATGGGATATCCAAGTACTCCATTTCTTTCTAAATGTAATGGTGGAATAGTTTTTATAAGCCAGCATTAATTCGTATTGGGCCTGTGTGTTAATTCTGGCTATAACTGTCGATAAATTGGGTGCATTACTGGATTTCCAGAGGCTGGATATAGTAAGTCCTGCTGCTATTAGTGTGTGGAATACAATTGTTCTGAATTCTTTAGGATATATATCTAAATTAATACCTAGCAAGGCTGTGGCAGGATTTAGTTTATTTAGGATGCCCGTAAGGTCTGCAATGAAGGAAGTTATTGAATTCCAGAAGCTTTGCAAACTTTTACAGTTCCATAGAATGTGTAAAAGGTTACCCGTCTGATCATTGCATCTCCAGCATAAATTAGATGTAGAGGGATATATTTTCGATAATCTATATGGGGTCAGATACCACCTATTGAGTATTTTTTGTGCATTGTCCCAGTGCTCGATACATGCTGACGACTTGCTAGATATATGAATGGCTTTTTTCCATTGTTCCCAGGTAAATTTTTGTTCTAGATCTCTCTCCCATTTAATCATGTGTGTGTTTTTATTGTCAAATGGGTGAGTCGATAATAGATCATAAAAAAGAGAAATTCCTTTTATTGATAGTTGATTTTGACGTGTGAAAAATTGCCATATAGTTAAAGGGATTTCTACAGGGTTAGTCGGGTTAAAATCTTTTAGTTTGGTATGTTTCCTCAATTTATTTAGAGTGATCTCTTTGTAATGGAAGGGTAAATTTACGTAAAGATGATAACCTTCGTCAGAATTTAGACGTACTTTACAATAATTGATTGCTCCTGTCAGATTCATTAACTTGATTTTATTTTGGATATTTTTAGTTTTTGAAAGTATATGTTTCCAAGCTATTAATGTGGTTCTTATACTGAGTAGTTTAGGTATATTAAGCTTTGGTAGTATAGCGTAAGCTATAGCTAGGGCATACAGGTTGTGTCTTTTTGTGACTTGTTTCTCTTTGTTTAGCCATAGTTTGTCTTCCGTGTTGTTAAACCAATATCTCATCTGATCTAATAAGGTTGCATAATAGTAGTTTTTGATGTCAGGTAGGTTCATTCCTCCTAAAGATTTTCTGGTAGTTAAGATGGAAAATGCCACTCTGGGTTTCTTTCCATTCCATATGCACCTTTTAAGTTTTGTATTCAGTTGCGTGAAAAATTTGGACTGGATTGGGATGGGTAAACATCTAAAATGGTACAGTATTTTAGGGAGGGTTTGCATTTTAAATGCGGCTATTTTCCCTACCCAAGAAAGTTGTGTTTTTTGTATGTTTTGTAAATCTTTGTTGACTAGGTCTAAAAGGTGGGGGTAATTAGCTTAGTATATTTTGGTTGGTGGGTAGGTAAGTTGTATTCCCAAATAGCTTATTGTGCAGTTATCCCAGTTAAAGCCATTTTCCTTGCGTAGTGTATTGATTAGTGTCTTGGGAATGTTCATAGGGAGAGCATAGCATTTGTTTTGGTTTATTTTATAGTACGATACCTCCCCAAATTTATCTAGTAATTTTTGAGCTTCAGGTAGGGAAGAGGTAGGATTGGTTAATGTAAGTATGATGTCATCTGCGAATAATCCTACTTTATGTTCATATCATCCTATAGTTATACCTTTAATGTTGGGGGTTGATCTTATATATTCCGCAAGTGGTTCTATTGCTAGTGAGAAAATTAACCGCTTCAATACCGGGCCAATTCTGACACTTTGCTCCTACATGTAAAAATCATAATTTTTTTGCTAGAAAATTACATAGAACCCCCAAACATTATATATGTTTTTTTAGCAAAGACCCTAGAGAATGCAATGGCGGTTGTTGCAACTTTTTATCTCACACAGTATTTGCGCAGGAATTTTTCGAACGCGTTTTTTTGGGGAAAAAAACTGTTTTGTGTTTAAAAAAAAAACAAAACAGTAAAGTTAGCCCAATGTTTTTGCATTTTGTGAAAGATGAAGTTACACCGAGTAAATAGATACCTAACATGTCACGCTTCAAAATTGCACACGCTCGTGGAATGGCGCCAATGTTCGGTATTTAAAAATCCCCATAGGCGACGCTTTAAAAATTTTTACTGGTTACATGTTTTGAGTTACAGAGGAGATCTAGGGCCAAAATTATTGCTCTCACTCCAACGTTCGCAGCGATACCTCACATGTATGGTTTGAACACCGTTTTCATATGTGGGCGGGACTTACGTATGCGTTCGCTTCTGCGTGTGAGCACACGGGGACAGCGGCGCTTAAAAATTTTTTTTTTTTAATTGTTAATTATATTTTTATTTTTTTTATTTTGACACTTTTTTGAAAAAAAAAAAAATTGATCACTTTTATTCCTATTACAAGGAATGTAAACATCCCTTATAATAGCAATATGACATGACAGGTCCTCTTAATAGTGAGATATGGGGTCAATAAGACCCCATATCTCACCACTAGGCTGGGAAGCCTGAAATAAAAAAAATAAATAAAACGATCGCCGCTTCCAAGCCGAAGCGGCGCCGTTTTTTTGAATGGAGAGGCCGGGCGTGACGTCATAACATCGCGCTCGGCCTCCGACGATCATAGGGACTCCGCGGACCATCTGGTATTGAAGTGGTTAATGGGGATAGTGGGCATCCTTGTCTGGTTCCGTTGGTAAGGGGGAAAGTTTTAGAAATTATACCTGATGTGAGTACTTTGGCCGTAGGATGAGAATATAGTGCCATAATTGCCGAGTGGATGAATCCTTGAAATCCAAATTTGTCTAGAATTTTGGAAATGTATATCCAGTGCATTTTATCAAACGCCTTTTTTGCATCTATTGTTAGAAGTAAGGAGGGAGTTCGATCAGTATGAATTTGGTCAATTATATTAAGAATTCTTCTAGTGCTGTCTGGTGCTTGTCTTCCTTTAGTGAATCCTACTTGGTCGGGTCCTATTAGTTGGGGTGTTATGTTTACTAATCTGTTGGCTAGGATTTTTGCATAGATTTTTAGGTCAGAATTTAATAATGAAATGGGTCTATAATTTAGAGGGGATGAGGGGTCTTTACCCTGTTTCGGTATTGTTATTATAATTGCTTCCAATAGTTCTTTGGGAAAAGAATTAGAGTTAGCTAGATGGTTAAACATGTTAGTTAGATATGGAACTAGAGTTTCTTTGAAGGCCATGTAATATTCCCCTGACAGGCCATCAGCTCCTGGTGTTTTGTTTTTGGGTAGTTCTTTGATTACTTTAAGGGTTTCTTCAGGTGATTTTGGTTTATTCAATCGTTCTAGATCAATAGGGTCGATATTTGGTAATTTTATATTATCTAGGAATTTTGTTATATTGTCTAGGTTAGGTTGGGGAGTATTGCTTTCGTCTTTTAGGTTGTATAGTGACTCATAGTATTGTGCGAATGTATCTGCTATTTCTTGGGGGTTGATTACTACTTTACCGGAGGTATGATGTGCTAATTTATGTATTTTATTCTTTATTTGGCGTTGCCGGAGTTGGGAGGCTAGTAGTTTCCCTGCTTTGTTGTTCTGGGAGTAATAGTTTACTTTCATTTTTTTTTAAATTTTGTCTTGGTCTGATATTAGAATGGCTCTTAGTTCTGATCTTAGTTGAGTAAGACGGTGATCTAGGTTAATGTCTTTGGGGTTTTTTTTGTGTAGTTCTTCTAATTTGGCTATGCCTTTTAAGATATTATTTACCATATTGGTTTTCTTTTTTTTTTCCCTCGTTGCTGCCTGTATAAGGAGGCCTCTAGCATAGGCTTTGTGTGTACACCATAGAGTAGTGCAGTTTATCGGTTCTTAATCATTAATTACAAAAAATTCCTCCAAATTTTTTCTCAGAACCGACAAGTGATTCTCCTGCGAAAGAATAAAGGTGTTATTTCTCCATATGTAGCTATTCGAGCAAGGTAACCCTTGGTTAATTTCAAGTGTGAATGGTGCATGGTCGGACCAAGTTATATTGTGGATGCAGGCTTTAGTGATCTTTGGCAGGAGAAGCTTGTCGGCAATGAAGTAGTCTATTCTAGAATAGGATCTGTGAACATGTGAAAAAAAAGTGAAGTCCCTTTCTGTTGTGTGCAGGCATCTCCAGGCATCATACATGTCTTCTGAGGAAAAAATGGGAGATAATCCCTTCCTGGAGATAGTTCCTTCCTTGGAGGTGTCCATAACGGGGTCCATAGGTGCATTGAAGTTGCCGCAGAATATAAGATTTCCTTTCTGTATTTCCCTTGTTTTCTTGAGAATCTTTTGGATAAATTGATGCGGATTTTTATTGGGAGCATAGATGTTCACAATTGTGTAGATTACATTGTCTATTGAAGCCACCAAGATTATGTATCTGCCTTGAGCGTCGGTTATTAGGTTGATAAGCTTGAAAGAGATAGTGTCTTTGATTGCTGTTATCACTCCTTTTTTCTTTTTTTTTGCAGCTGGATAAGAAGATATGAGCAAATTTGTGATGGTTGAATTTAGGAGTTTTATCTAGTGCGAAATGGGACTCCTGGATGCAAATGATGTCGCATTCATGTTTTAGGGCATCCGTCCACAGAGCTCTTCTTTTGTAAGGGCTGTTAAGTCCTTTTACATTTAACGAGTAGAGTTTAAGATTCATTGTAGGTTCGTGTGCACTTGCTGAAAGTAGTCGTATGTTTTATATACAGATAAGTTGTAAAGGAAATGTATTTGATGTAGATATGTTTTTCTTCCAGTAGATGGTGGTGTTAGACCATAAATTAATTATAAGTGGTTTTAAAGAGATGAAAGGAAAAAACACAGTCTTTTAACTCAAACATTAAAAGGTAGAAAAAATTAAAGAGTTGCGGGGCAACTCTAGTGTACATTGAACTTGTACTAATTTCCAGGGGTTACAGGGAAAAACACAGGGTGAATCAGGTATCAGGATCCCTGATCTTCAGTAAAAGAAAAACCTTGGATGGTTAATCTTGGAGGAGTTTTAATCTCCAGAAAAAAAAAGACAGCAGCATGTCGCTATATACAGGGTATAATATTATCTTACCATGTATAGAGGATTCATCTGTGATTTTTCTGCCAGTCTTGTGGCATTTTTCCAGGTGTGGATTTATCCGATGTGATGACTTCATCTTTTGGGAGAATGCCCCATGAACGTAAGATTTTCAAACCTTGCTCCAAGTTGTTGATCGAGTATGAGGTGCCTTTATGTTCTACGAGTATTTTCGTAGGGAATCCCCATCTGTAAATCATGCTGATTCCGTAGGATCTTGGTAATTGAGTTTAGGTTCTTACGTGCCAGGATCGTAACTTGTGAGAGATCTGCATATAAGACAATACCTGATGCGTATTGCATCAGTTGATCTTTCACTTCATAGAAGTGTATTTTGGCTATGACGTCTCTTGGTAGTTTTCCTGAAATGTGAGGCGGTTTGGGCAATCTATGAGCTCTGTCGATTTCTAGTTGTTGATGTGGGATTGTTGGGACTAATTTTTTAATCATGTCTTTAAGAAATCGCTTCAGTTCCGGTGGTTTAACATTTTCAGGTATGCCTCTGAATTTCATGTTATTGCATCTTGCGCGATCTTCCAAGTCTGCCATTTTCATTTTGATATGTTTAACTTCATCTTCTAACTCAAAGTGAGATTCGACTATTTCATTGTGGGCAGATGTAAATTCACACATTTTATTTTTTACATAGTCCACTCTCTCTCCTAACGCATCAATTTCCATTTTTGATTTCTGCATGAAATTTAACATATCATATTGTAGTGCGCCTCTTAGGGAGATTATCATATCTTTTATAGTGGAGTCCAATATGGGTTGTCCTGCTGTGGGGATTGCATTCAGCTTCTCATCATATGGATTTATATCTGGAGTGTAATTATTATCTTGTGTGGGATTGTTACCTTCAGCAGAAGGAATCCTCCTTCTTTGTTTGAGAGGGCTTGTAAATTCAGCCTGTGTGTCAAGGCTGCTATACCGCTGCTGACCACTCTGTGTCTCCTCTTCTTCTCCTGAGTCTGCAATGTTGTGTACAGAGCTGTGATGAAGGAGGGAGGAGTCAGCGCCATCTTTGATCTCCTGTGTCCTGGACGGACCGAGGATTTCACTTAATTTGCGGGGTCCCTCTCTGGTCTTTCGTTTTGCTGACATTATCATCAGGTTGCCGCCGCTTTCCGGATTCGGGGTATGTCTCCAGGGCTTTTCTGTTGCTTTGTGTGTAGCTCAGGGATGTCCGTGATTACAGAGGTCCCTCACAGTGCAGCCAGCTCATTCTGCAGCTAGCCACGCCCCATCCCCCCCTTTTTTTTTATTCCTCACCCTTAACATCTGATACCACCTTAACGAATAAGATACAATATGCCTTGCAAATATTGTACTCAACCTGCATCACACGTCCAAACAGAGTACTAAGATCTAACATATACTTCTGCCCTACAATAAATATACAATAATTTACTATAGAATTATACATTGACTGTTTTATACAACGTATAATAAAAGTTATACCAGTTCTATGCTCTTCAACACAAGTACGCATATATGACTGTATTGTTTCATCTTACAATCACTGCGGCTGCGCCCGCACTCCTGCATCTTTATGTGATAGTGTTTAACTCTTTCTGTACCTGTTAACTTTTGTTCGCAAATTTCAATAAAAACCTGTTTGAAAAAAAAAAAAAAAAATGTTGTTAGATGTGACAAATCTAAATATATTAAGGGAATCCTGATAAATAATAAAGACATAATTTTGTGAGAAGTCTGTGTGAATATGAGCAGCAAAACTACTTCATTCTTCTCACATTATAAAGAAGAAGAGAGTGCGCTGTATTAAACCATGTTTAAAATTGCACCGTGACGAAAGTGCTGTATCCATTGCGAACACTAAGTTTACCAGACCAAGCTGTTCCGTCTTGGAATTTCTTCTGAGCATGCGTTGCACTTTGTGCGTCGGAACAGGCCACACACGGTCGGAATTGACGCGATCGGATTTTGTTGTCGGAAAATTTTATAGCCTGCTCTCAAACTTTGTTTGTCAGAAAATCCGATGGAAAATGTCCGATGGAGCCCACACACGGTCGGAATGTCCAACAACACGCTCCGATCGGACATTTTCCATCGGAAAATCCGACCGTGTGTACAGGGCATTACTGTATAAAAGAGCCTGTATTTTTATTTTTTTTATAAATTGTTTATTTTTCAAAAGTTTTAACAATTATGAAACATCGTATCATAAGGTACAGAGATCAAGCCAAGTTAGCATCAAAGAAGAAGTTATCAAAATCAAAACAATAGACAAACTAAAATAATATAATACATCTTGGTGGGGATACCAGTATAGTCAAGTGTCAGTGGCTTCCATCAATGGATCATCTCAGCAAAAAAAAAGTCCATACCGTATCTAGGTTTAGGTCAAGAATAAAATAAAATAAAATGTGTCAACTGCACAATCGGATGTAAAGGATGGTCAAAGGGTATTTCTAGCAGACTTTTAAAAAGGTGTGACAACTACAGGTTCTGAAGAGAATATTGAAATATCCCAAGCCTTCCATATTCTGTGAAATAGGAGGGAGTTACCTTCAATCTTAGCAGTCATTTGCTCCATCCTGCGTATATCTGCTATTATGGAGAGGGTATGATGTAAAGTGGGGGTGGAGGTAGAGAGCCAGAGCCTAGGAATGGCTCTTTTTGCTGCTAATAATATGAATGATGCAAGTTTCCGTGATGATTTGGGGATATGCGGGAAAGGACGACCCAGAAGAAAATGTATGGGATTTAATGGAATGGTTGCAGAAAGGAGCGTTTGTAGTAATCTTTGAACCTTGTTCCAATATGGGCCTAGGATGTGGCATTCCCAAAAGATGTGGAGGAGGGTTCCAACAGACTGACCACATCTCCAGCACAGTTTAGAATGGGTAGAATTCTGGGCATGTAGCAAATCAGGAGTTCTGTACCACAATAATATTATCTTGATAGCTTGAGACTTTTGAAGATGATTCCCAAATTTTACCCCAGTCTAATGCCCCGTACACACAGTCGGATTTTCCGATGGACAATGTCCGATCGGAGCGTGTTGTCGGAAATTCCGACCGTGTGTGGGCGCCATCGGACATTTTCCATCGGATTTTCCGACACACAAAGTTGGACAGCAGGAGATAAAATTTTCCGAAAACAAAATCCGATCGCGTCAATTCCGACCGCGTGTGGCCTGTTCTGACGCACAAAGTGCCACGCATGCTCAGAAGAAATTCCGACACGGGACAGCTCGTTCTGGTAAACGTAGCGTTCGGAATGGATACAGCACTTTCGTCACGCTGCAATGTAAAAAAATGGTTTAATACGGCGCACTCTCTTCTTCTTTATAATGTGAGAAGAATGAAGTAGTTTTGCTGCTCATATTCACACACACTTCTCACAAACTTATTTCGTTACTATTTATCGGGATTCCCTCAATATATTTTGATTTCTCACATCTGACAACAAAATTTTTTTTTTTTTGGACTTTAATGTAGATTCTTTTTTTGTGTTTCTCTTTTTTATTTTTTTTTTTTTTGGTGATTTTGATTATGTTTGTGTGTGTTTTTGGTGACAAGTTCCCACAACACCATTGATATGTTGTTCTATTTAATCTGTAGGAGATTGTTTGGTGTTGTTGTCCCTTGTTAATTTCACATTGTACTTTAGAAATGTACCTGAATCGTCACCAACAAACTGTCCTTTTTGGATGAAAACACACACAGGAGAGTAGAATTTACCCAAAAAAATTTTATTAAGGGGTCACAACTAAACAAAGAGGGAGGCAACGCTGGAGAAACTGCAGAAGTGGGTGAAGCCTTGGACCCCTGGGGCAGACATCAACTATTTAAAAGCAAAATTGGTGGCCTGAGGAGTCCATATCTAAGGGAGGGCAGTCTGGTCCAGAAGTCCCAGAGATCCGGAAAGCAGCAGATGACATCTGTGTCCCCAGGCTGTGGTCATACGAGAGACTGCATCTTCTGTCAGACCAGACTGAACCCAGGGTCATTACTCTCAGGTCTTCCTTCCATGCCTCCTTCCACGCTGTGGCTGTGGTGGTGGAGTTGTGGCAGCAGGAGGAGGAGGAGGATCGTCCCTCTCAATGACATCCGTCTTGTGTGTCAGTTCCCCACTCTCCCCCTTACGTAGGACTTTATAAATCAGGTCCTCAGAGATCTTGCGTTGACCCTCCTGCATGCCCTACAATTTTGTGGCAGCCATGCAGGCAAAGGCCTCTTCAGGACTGGGGAAGGCTCGGAGGGACGCCGAAGCCTCCTGGATCAGCCTGTACGCTGAATCCTGCACGGGACTCGGAGTGGCCTTCCTGGCTCGTTTATATGGCAGGCGGAGGGGAGGGACCTGAGACTCAGTCAGGCTGCGACTTGTCCCAGGCTTCTCTTGGCTGCCACTTAGCCCCTCCTCCTCCTGGCTGCCACTAATCCCCGCCTCCTCCTGGCTGCCACTAATAATCCCCGCCTCCTCCTGACTGCCACATTCCACAGCCTCCTCCTGGCTGAGGTCTTCCTGTGTATGAAAAAGGGACATAGTTTTAGTTTTTTATTCATCAATCACACAATTTTCACCTCCTGACTGCTGCAAATTGAATGTTAACAAATATAACAGACTATCCTTCTGAGCCCAGCAGTTTTCATTCTTTTCCCAATTTTGGGTGCCCACTACTGTCTATTGATATGTAAAGCACTTTTTTTAATCAGCAATTAGTGATCAATAATAACATCTAATAAACATAATTTATTTATTGACCAGAAATCTGTAGAAGAATGCTATACCTGACTCCAGCTGGGCTCCTCCACTTCTTCCTGGCTGGAAGGCCCAGGTTGGACATCGGAAGCCTCAGCTGGGGTGGAAGGAAGCGTGGAAGGAAGAGTGGAGAGGGATTCCCTGACTTCAGTGTGGTCTGACAGAAATCGCATTTATGCCTGGGGACATAAATGTCATCTGCTGCAGCTCCGGACCTCTGGGAATCTGTGACCTTCTTGCGCTCCCTAAGATAAGTGCTCCTCAGGCCACCAATTTTAGCTTTCAAATAAGGGATGGTTGCTGTGGGGACCACCGGCTTCACCAACTCCAGCAGTTTCTCCAGCGCTGCCTGCCTCCTCTGTTTGTGATTATAGTGGGGGTGTCTCACTTGCCACAGACAGGGCAGCTCCCTGTACTTGTCTATGAACAGGGGCAGGAAATTGTGGTCGTTGAACCCATCCATTTTCTCTGTAAGACACAACACAAGACAAAGCCTAATGTCAGGCCAAACTCCCCTAATCTTGTTACAATATAGGCTTCCATTTCGAAGCAGTATAGGCCCAAGTTTAGATCCTACCTTCGTTAGCACGATCGGCGTCTCCGATTCTCCTTCCTCCGATCACAGATCGTATGTAAGACGCGCGCGCTACGATTTATACACACTGCGCATGCGTATAACTCCGCCCGCCCCTGACGTTCTTTCTAGTCTATTCCCCGCCCCTTTTTGTTTGGCGCAGTGGGGGAAGAGCACATGGCGGATAGACAGCAGGATCGTGCTAATTGTAGCAACGAGGAGGAGGAGGAGGAAAGGCTGGAGCCTGAAACGTCCCTATCCAGAAGGAGATTAAAGGACTCAAATATGTCCTTTGGGGAGATGTTGGAAATGGTGGACATCCTGAAGAAGGCCGACTATGATGGAAAGTATGGGCCTTACCCCAACCCCAATATCAGAAAGGCCAAGATCATGGCGAAAGTGGTCAGGAGTCTGCACCGGAAATTCGGGGTAGGACGATCGAAAGATCAGCTCAGGAAGCGTTGGTCGGACCTGAAATTACGAGAACACGAGCAGTACAGAAAGATCCGGAGAGTGCTGCAAAAAAGTAAGTAGTTGTGCTGTGTTCCTATTCTTTATGTTTATTACGTTCGTGCTGCTCCATGTGCTTTTAGGAACTGTTGTACAGTTTAAAATGGCAACTTTCATGTTCATGGGCACATTATTCGTTCGGATCACACATTGTTATTTTGGACGATAAAATACCATTGTTTAGGCCATATGCATTTGGCCACCATTTTGACGCCCTATACTTGTCTTCAAAGAATTGGGTTGTGTAGATGACTTTGTTACTAGAATGAAATGCAAACTAGATTGTGTGTAAGGAGAGGACACTGAGCAGCTGTTTTCACATCTGGACACTGGAGCACTAGTGTGGGACACAAGAACACCATTTTTATTAGAGGGGCCACACAGGTGCTCCAGTGTATACTATAGGGGGGGCTACATCTGTGAAGCTTTTACCAAACAGGTAAAGTATTGCAGCTTGACAAAGGACACTAAAAAAGCTACATCTTGGAACTCGGCTAAAATAGACAATTGTACCCCACTTCCAAGCAATGTTTCATCTTTATAGTTCTGACATTAAATATCTGTGTGCTAATTATACCATTTTTGTTTTACATAGGGGAGAAAAGACTCGGAGGACACCCCTCATCCGAGGAGACCAGAGCTTCCCCCCCTCTGGAAGAAGGGGAAATCCCCCCAACACAAGATGAGCAGGAGGATGAAGACGTGGTGGAAGTAGTTACCACAACAGGTGAGTGTCTGCAACCACAGGCTCAGATAAGAGATGGATTGCGGCATTTTTTTGAAACCTAATTTATTTTGGGTTTCCTCTCTTTTTAGGTGATCGTGAGGTTGTGGATCCAGATCCTTTCACATCCGAAAGTGCCCAGATCCTGATCGGGGAGATCATGGGGTGTAATTTACAATTGGAAAACATCAAGCAAAACATCAATGATGTTATTCCAAAATATAAAAACATCATTGATGTTTTGGGGCGAGTTTAAAGCCCCTCCAAATCACTTTCTTCTTTTGTGTGCTACAATGTGCTAAATCTTTTTGTGATTTTTCCCAAAGCCAAATTTGTAGGATGCACACAATGTGCCAACATGTGCTATCTGCCATCACAGGAGATCAATGGACGCGTTTTGGGGGTGCAACCCCTTCCTCAATTATAAAGTAGCGGTGAGGAAGGGCTTTCTCCCCCAAAACACATCCCTTGATCCCCTGTGATGGCAGCTAGCACATGTTGACATTGTGAAATTTGTGTGCATCTTCCAAATTTGGCTTTTCCAGGGGTGATTTCCCCCCATCTGAACGCAATATCAAACACAGTTCCTAAATACTCATGTCTGATATTGCCTTCCAGTTCTACCAAATGTGAACTTTGTAAGATCAAGATTTGTGTCTTTCTTGTTGGTTTTACACAGGCCTGTTTTCTAGAAAATGGACATTTTGATTTTGGATAATGACACCACAAAAATTGGTATACAACAAACATGTTGGTTTGTCAGAAAAACCTTTGGTAAATGCACATGTGATTGTGCAGGTATTAAAAAGATTGTTCATCAAGAATGTGTGGATTATTGTCTCAACGCTACAACACTTTTGGGGTGATGTAATTGTTGTTTTATGAGAAAATGGGGGTTATTTCCTAAGGGGAAATCCACTTTGCACTACAAGTGCAGTTTCAGTGCAGTTGCAAGTGCACTTGTAGTGAAAAGTGTCTTTGCATTTAGTAAATAACAGCCAACAGTGCTTTGTATAAGGTTACACAATCACGACATTTTCTGGACTCCACACATTTCTGTCAGGGTCAGCTAAAACAAACACAAGCAGTAAATGTCCACAAAGAAGAGCCTGAAGGGGGGAGATGCCTGTCGAGAACTTGAGGTCCTGCAGGCTTCTCCCTGTGGCCAAATACCGCAAGGTAGCGACCAACCTCTGCTCCGGAGTGATGGCTTGCCTCATGCAGGTATCCTGCCTGCTAATATAAGGGGTCAGCAAAGCCAACAAACGGTGAAACACGGGGTCTGTCATCCTGAGAAAGTTCCTGAAATCATCAGGATTATTTTCACGGATCTCACGGAGCAAAGGCATATGAGAGAACTGGTGACGCTGAAGCAACCAATTCTTGGTCCATGAACTCCTCCCCACCCTGTTCATGGACTGGACTTGTGTCAAGGTCAGGACCCCAACACCAAGCCCCCGCACAGCACGAACTCTACGAGGAGTACGCATACGAAACATGGCTAGAAAACGGTCGGCTGCTCAGAACGAAGTAACAGAACGCACTGAAGAACAGCAAGGCCTGTGAAGAGCGACCTGAAAAACAGCAACGAGCAGGCAAGATCACACAGAAAACTCTGATACGAACTGACTGCACGCACTGAAGAGCAGATACAAACCCACAAGCACAAACTGAACAGCAGAAAACGATCTGAAAGCCACGAGTCTGAAAAAGCGCGAATCGTCTCTCACCAAACTTTTACTAACACGAGATTAGCAAAAGGAGCCCAAAGGGTGCCGCGCTTGGTTCTGAACCAGCCTTTTCTAGTCTCGTCGTACGTGGTGTACGTGACCGCGTGGTTGTCGATCGGAAATTCCGACAACTTTGTGCGACCGTGTGTAGGCAAAACAAGTTTGAGCCAACATCCGTTGGAAAAAATCCGAGGATTTTGTTGTCGGAATGTCCGAACAAAGTCCGACCGTGTGTACGGGGCATTACAGTGAGATTGGACGATTTAACATCTTAGACCATTTTACCATGTAGTTATGTGAGGTGTCAGTTAGAGGGGGTACTGCGTGGAGCATTTTATATATAGCTGAAATTAGTTTAGTTTCATATGGGCCATTTGCACATAGTATTTCGAAGTCTGTAGGTTTTTCTAAGGACAATGAAGGTGAAATGGTATGGAAAAAATGTTTAATTTGTATATAAAAGTATTCCATAGAGGCAGGAAGATCGTGTTTTTTTGAAGGTCTGGGAATGATAGTAGTATGCGTGTAACCGGATGTACCAAATGTCACAGTTGAAATATACCCGCTTGAGTCCATGGGGTTGTTCGTACAAAAGACAGTCCATCTGGGATGTCTGGATTAAAAAGGACGTTCTGGAGCGGGGAACACGGTGAGGAAAGAGAGAACTTATCTGCGCATCTCTTCCAGATAGATAGAGTAAAAAGCATCAGGGATAAACAAAGAGATCTCAATTGGGTCGTGAATTTATTTGAGAAAGGCCATAACAGGTAACAGGGATGTACTGGAGCCGTGATCCCCATTTCAATTTCAGCCCACCTACTTGGAGCTTTCCTTGAGGTCCAGGTAGTTAATACCCTGAGGTGGGAAGCGTAGTAGTACTTGATGAGGTCAGGGGCGGCTAACCCCCCTTTATTTTTGGGAGAAAAGACTACTGATTGGGCAATTCTATGGGAGGCATTATTCCAAATAAAATTAAGGCACTTTCTCTGGAGATTTTTCAGCTGCGAGATTGGGACTGGGATTGGTAATGTTTCAAATAAGTACAGCAGTTTGGGCAGTATCGACATTTTGAGGACGTTGACTTTGCCTAGGAGAGAGAGTGGGATGGAGTCCAGAGGTTTAGAAGTCTTGAGATTTCTGCAAATATAGGAGGGAAGTTGGCCTGATAGAGTGAATTGTATGAGGGGGTAAGATGAATTCCTAAGTATTTCAAAGATGTTTGACACCACCTATATTTAAATCTGTTTTGCAGAGAGCTAAGCATGTCTGGGGGTATATTGATGGGAAGGGCTTCTGTTTTAGTCTGGTTAATCTTAAAACCGGACAAGGCTCCAAAGGTGGATAATATATCATGTAAAAAGGGTAGGGAGGTGTCGGGGCGGGTGATGGTCAGTAAGATGTTGTCTGCAAAAAGGGATAATTTGTAGTCTTGTTGGCGTAAAGAAACTCCCCGGACTTCAGGGTGGGATCTGATGGCTGCTGCTAATGGTTCGAGACTTAATATAAACAGCAAGGGTGATAAAGGGCACCCTTGTCTAGTGCCATTGCTAAGGGTAAATCTTTGTGATGTGTGGGAAGACAACTGAACTTGAGATGTGGGGTGAGAATAAAGGGATCGTAAGGCTTGTATAAAGGGGCCTGAGACTCCAAATTTGGCCAGGACTGCAAACATAAAAGGCCAGCTCAAACGATCAAATGCTTTTTGTACATCTAAGCTTAGTACAATAGTGGGACGTTTAGTTTTAGTAATTAAATCGATCAAATCTATGGTTCTTCTCGTATTATCTCCAGCATGTCTTGTGGGTACGAAACCCACCTGGTCTCTATGAATCAGGGCTGGTAATAGAGGGGATAGTCTGTTAGCTAATATTTTGGTAAAAATGTTATAGTCCGAATTTAATAAAGCAATGGGGCGATAGTTATCTGGTAATGCGGGATCTTTACCCGGTTTAGGAAAAACCGTTATGTTAGCATGTAGGAACTGTGAATGTGGAATGGTACCTTTAAGCAAGGAGGAGTATAGAGATTGGAGATAAGGTGTTAAGGTCTGTGAGAATGTTTTAAAGTAGGTATACGGAAGGCCGTCAGGGCCCGGGGATTTGTGAGCTGGCAAATTTTTAATCACTTCTCCTATCTCTTCTACAGTGATTGGGGAGTTGAGAGATGTGATATGTTCAGCGGATAGTTTGGGTAATTTTAGAGAAGACATGAAATCATCAAAATGAGTTTGTGAGAATTGAGGATGTGAGTCAGGGCCTAAGCAGTTATACAATCCAGAGTAAAAATCCCCAAAGACTTTTGACATAGTTTTGGGACAATATGTGGGAGTACCATCAGGCTGCGTCAAATGATCGGGGATTGCTAGAAAGGGCCGTGGCTTCAATTTGTTAACTAGCATTTTATGTGGTTTGTTTGCAAAATCATAGAATTTCTGTTTGGCCCATAGCATAGATTTAGAGATTTTGTGCAAGTCAAACGACTTGATTCGGTCTCGGATAGCCGTAACAGTCCTTAATTTTTCCACCGTGGGGGATACCAACAGGCGCCTTTCCGCATTCCGCAGTTGAGTAAGTAAGTCAATTTTAAGTTTTGCAGAGTCTCTCTTTAAGCGGGAGCTCGCAGATATACATTCACCTCTAAAGAAAGCCTTGTGGGCCTCCCACAAGGTGGAAATCTCCGAGACCGATCCATCGTTAATTTGAAAGAATTCAGTTAGTTTCTGTTGTAGTTGGTTTTGGGATATTGGGTCTTTGAGCAGTAATTCATTAAGACGCCAGTGGCATGTTTTAGTATATGTTGACGTCAGCAGGATGTCGAGTTCAATGGGTGCATGATTCGACCAGGTAATAGGATTGATCTCAGAGGAGACTACATAGGGAAGTAGAGGGCCTGTAACCAGGAAATGATCTAACCTGGAGTACGACTTGTGAGAGTGGGAATAGAATGTGTAACTCTTTTGGGTAGGATGTTTTACTCTCCAAGTATCGAATAGATTGTGAGATCTGGTCAGTTTACGAAAAGAGGCAGATAATTTCTGGGAAGCTGATTGTGGGGCAGTTTGGAATAGAGATCTTCTATCCCTGGTCGGGGACATGCACACATTGAAGTCGCCTCCTAGTATCATAAAAGGCTGAGAGAAAGATTGTAACTTTTGAAAAACGGTTGTGAGAAAACTTATTTGTCCCACATTTGGTGCATAGATGTTAGCTAAAGAAAATTGAGTGTTGAGGTGACTACAATTCAGGAGTATAAACCTGCCATGAGGGTCTAGTTAGGAGGAGAGTATCCAAATTGGGCAAGATCGTCCAATAAGAATAGCTACCCCTGCTTTTCCGGAAGAATCGGATGCCATATAGGCTCTAGGGAAATATCTGGAGGTGAATTTAAAGGAGCCTCCAGCTTTAAGATGAGTCTCCTGAATCATAATCACCTCCGCTCCAGAGGACCTAAATTCCTTTAATGCTTGCCATTGTTTCCCGATGGAGTTTAGACCTTTAACATTGCATGAGTAGATCTTAAGAGCCATGCCTAATCAGAAGACGTAGTGCTAACGTTATGTAAAATGCAGACAGGTAAATGAACATCCTTAGGTTATAACATACAATATTGTACATAAATCGGGGTTGACACATAATTGTGAATATATCAATGAGTACCATAATAAGGTCATACATGGAAAAAAAAGAAGACCTGTAAATTGAAAAGTCAAGAAAAAGCATAAAAAAAGAAAAAGAAAAAAAAAAGAATAGAAAAAAAAATACAACAGATCAAGAAAAGAAAAAATCTTTTTTTGAAAAGCCTGAAAATAAAAAAAATTCAGGCTACCCAGGCAGAAGCCATGGGTTATGGCGGGGGGCATGATAGCCTACAGGTGTAGACGAGGGGGGGGTCCCCGTCTCTGCTCAAAAAACACAACAAAAATTGGCTCATGAAAAGCTGAAGATAAAATGTTGGAACGTAGGAACGTAATAAAAAAAGGGGGGAAGAAACGTCTTCCACGGGGTTAACCAGAAAAACCCGCAACGAGGGGCAAATCTCTCTATATCATGAGAGAAAGTGACCTAACTTCAGGGAGATCACCGGAGTGGCCATGACACAAGTCATCTAGTCATGGAGTAAACAACCAAGAAGAATAGTGATGAGAAGGAATCTTCAGGTCGGAAATCTGTTGGAGTTGGATCTTTGCGGTGTGGAAAAGGCCTTCTGGGATTTTCATCGCACTGGGGTCCAGATCTGGGCTGGGGTGGTGAGTGGCTTGGGATTCGGAGCTTGAGGTGGAAGATCTTCTTCGGGTAATGGTGGAAGGCCCAGGTTGCGGATGAAAGTTTCACTTTCGAAAAGATCTCTCAATGAATATTGGACGCAATCTTTAGAGGCGGATAAGCGAAAGGGGAACCCCCAGCGGTAAGGGACCTGATAATTCTGTAGGTGTGTAGTGATGGGTCGAAAGCTGCGCCTTTTTGCCAGAGTTATCGGGGATAGGTCGTTGAATAACTGGATCTTTTTTTGCTTAAAGTCAATACGAGACTTGTTGTGTGTTGCAGCTGTGAGAGCTTCTTTGCTTTCGTAATAGTGGAAACGAACTATAACATCTCTGGGGTTAGCGTTAGGAGGAGGTTTTGGGGCAAGGGACCTATGGGCCCTGTCCAGGCGCCAGTCTATGTCCGGTATATGGGGCGCTAGAGTAACAAACAGGCCCAAAAGATAGGGACATAGCTCCTTGTCATTTACCGCCCCAGGGATTCCTCTGATTCTCAGATTCTGGCGTCTTTCGCGATTCTCCAAATCTTCCTGTTGTAACTGGAGTTGGGAGACTGTATGTTTCATGGAGGCATTATCCTCCTCGAGAACATGTACATATTATGTCAGTTCATCAAACTTATTCTCCAAAGTATTGGTACGTTCTCCTAACTGGTCAATTTCCCCCCGTAACTCATGTGCTATTTTACCGACCTCTTTGGCAATGCTGTGAGTCAGGTAATGTAGTAAAGAATTCAGTTTCGCATCGAGGACGGCTACCGTCACGACATCTGTGGGGTATTCGGGTGGCTGGGGGTGCTGGGTTTGCTGGGATCTGTTGTCCTCCATGGGTGTGTTTCCCAAAGTGGTGCGGGGGACAGCTGTGTCCGGCTGGCCGGGCTGTTCACTCGAGGCCGGGGATTGCGGCTTGTATAGGAACCGCACCATACTGTGAGAGGGCCGCAACGGTGGCGGTGGAATAAAGCCACTATAGATCGTTTTCTGGAAGCCAATCTTACCCATGCAATGCCAGGGAGTATCTGGTAGGTTGTCGTGTCATTCCTGGAGTTGAAGAAGCTTTTGTAGGAGCCGCTAATAAAGAGACGGGGGCCGGAGCTATTCTTTTACGCGTTCGCCATCTTGCTCACTGCGCCCCCTCGAGACTTTGGATTTATTTAGACAGTATTCATCTTATAGGTAAGGTTGTGTCTTATTTGGATTGACAGAAACACCAGTTTGCAGCTCAACCTTCCCTCACTATCAGCAAGGCAGGAGGGAGACAGTCTCTGCAAGTCCAGATGCCTTATGGAGGATCGTGTAGCTGAAGGAGAAGAGAGGATAACTGTAGGGTGTATTATGGAGTCCCAAGATGGCCGCCGGCTTCCAGGAGTAGGCCAAAGCCGCGGTGTATCCTAGTGGACGGCCGCCGGGCGAGGGGACTCTGCTGCCTTTAATCCCTAGAATTCCTCCAGGACAAGCAGAGGTGGGGAACCGGGTAGACTAACACCCTCTAGGGACTTAACTGTTGGTGGATGGGTAGTATAGGCTACTCACTGTGTCCCTGGGGATCGTCCATAAGCAAGCCCGCAGGCCGCGACTGAATGGAAGGCCGCAGAATGCCGAGGGCGGCTGTCGGAAAGGCTCCTATGCCTTCTCCGTGCTGCTGGGCTATCCTGAGTGTTCCTCAGAGGTGGATCGGCCGCCCGGTGTGGACAGATTGGCCATCCACCCTCCAGGATCGTGGGTCCAGGCCGGGGGATCCCCAGTCCGTCCGTAGGCCCCAAGATGGCGGAGGGCCTCGACAGTCGGGAGGGAGACTCAGTCAAAAAGGTAATCCGGCCGTCAATGACCCAAATAGGCTCTGGGATGAAAGCAGCAGGGGTCTGGGGTCAGAGAAATGCACTCTGCGGCTGCAATAGTTAAGTCTAGGGCAGCGGATGGCACTGGATTTGAGCGGTGTATGAGGAGCTGGGCTTTTGCCCGTCTCCTCAGCTGAATGTCCGGACACGCCCCCGAGCCTGTATTTTTGAATAAAGGAGATTCCTGGTTGAACTTACATACAGCCTGCCTGGTGTTTGTTCTGAGCTATCACAACTGGGTTAGAACGGCACATAGCTGTAGTTCTAATCCAGCATTGGATGACCGAGCAATCAGATGGTGCGATCTGCAATCTGATTCTATAGCTGCAGAGGAGTGTCGGGAGAGTGGAACCGAGCGAGCAAGGGGCTCGTTACAGTTGTTGCACCTTTTTTTACATATTCTCGAAAAGCCAAATTTTGAAGCTGCACACAGTGTGTCAACATGTGCTCTCTGCCATCACAGGAGATCAATGTATGCGTTTTGGGGATGCAACCCCTTCCTCAATAATAAAGTACCTGAGAGGAAGGGGTTGCACCCACAAAACACGTCCCTTGATCCCCCATGATGGCAGCTAGCACATGTAGACATTCGGCAATTTGTGTGCATCTTCAAAATTTGGATTTTCCAGGGGTGACTTCACCCCATCTGAACGCAATATCAAACACAGTTTGTAAATACTCATGTCTGATATTGCCTTCAATTTCTTCCAAAGTTGAACTTTGTAAGTTCCAGATTTGTGTATTTATTGTTGGTTTTAAACATGCCTGTTTTACCTTAAAATGACATTTCTACTTTTATTAATGTCACCAATAAATATTGTATACAACAAACATGTTGGTTGGTTTTAAAAAGCTTTTATAAATGCACATGTGATTGTGCTTGGATTAAAAATATTTAGAATAAACAATGCGTGGCTTCTTCTTTCAATGCTCCTAACCTTTTTCGGTGTGAAAATTGTTGTTTTATGTGACAATGGGGGTTATTTACTAAGGGCAAATCCACTTTGCACTACAAGTGCAGTTTCAGTGCAGTCTCAAGTGCACTTGCTTGTAGTGCAAAGTGTCTTTGCCTTTAGTAAATAACACCCAACAATGCTTTATAATTTTACAGAATCACGCCATTTTCAGGACTCCCCAAATTTATGTCATGGTCAGCTAAAAGAAAAACAAGCATTAAATGTAAGCAAATATTTAGTAAGTTAATTTTTTTTTTTCAAAAAGGCTCAGACATTGTCTGGCATATTGATGCCCCCCCTATCCGCAAAGTATTCCATGTATCTTAGACGGACCTCGCGGGCACTCAGGGGGGGCAAGCCAGGATGGCCAGCTTCAAGTGCCGTCAGGGTTGGTTCATTTACATTAATTCCGTATTGAGGCCCAACTGAGCCAGCATAGTTCACAGAATTTCTCCCTAAAAAGTTGTGGAGAACACAGCAAGCCAGGATGATATGATTGAGTTTATACTGCGCCATTTGTATCGGTGTAAGAAATAGGTGGAACAGGCTGGCCAATATTCCACACGTGTTCTCCACCACTCTTCTGGCTCTGGCCAGCCGGTAATTAAAAAACCTCTCGTCCGGGGTGAGGGTCCTCATAGGGAATGGCCACATAAGATGGTCCCCCAGCGCAAATGCTTCACCCGCAATGAAGACGAATAGGAATCCTTCCGCATTGTCTTCTGGAGGTGGCAAGTCCAAGCTGCCATTCTGGATACGCCTGTAGAGCTCCGTGTGGGTGATGACTCCACCATCTGACATCCGGCCATTCTTCCCCACGTCCACATACAGGAACTCGTAAGTAGCCGACACCACCGCCAACATCACAATACTATTGAACCCCTTGTAGTTGTAATAGTATGACCCCAAGTTGGGTGGGTGGACGATGTGGACGTGTTTCCCATCAATTGCCCCTCCGCAGTTAGGAAAGTCCCACCGCTGGGCAAAGTGGGAGGCCACAGTCTGCCATTCCTGTGGGTTGGAAGGAAACTGTGGAGTCAAACAAGAAAAATAAATTATTCATTTTGCACATAACCATGCAAAGCAGATTAGACACAAACATTATTGGCCAACATCAGTCTAACTTTTTTTGAGGGACTATTTAAAGACAAAGGTATAAGGTCCACCTATCAGATCCCCCCCCCCCCTCATGGGCCATTTTTGCAATTTTATGGGGGGGAGATGTTTTGGGCAGGTAACCCTCTCCACTTCATTGAGAGATGAATGCCTAAATAATGTGTATTACTTTGACCAGCCCCTCCTTACTTACACTATTGGCAGCGCACTGGACAGGTAAGAAGTGTCATAATACAAAGAGAAAAATATTCTGCTATTACCTATCAAGATAATAATAGGATACAAAAACTTTAAACAGTACCATTTGAAAGTATTCAGGCAGGCCCTTGCACTACATGCTTTGGGGAATTCATCAATAAATCAGAGCAAAAAAGAGGTGGGTATAGTGAGTATGGGTTTGGCAAAGTCAGCAGATAGAGGATTGAGGATAGATAGAGGATTGGTATCAGCTGAGTTAGTAGTTGGGGGGAGGGAGGGTTCCAAATGATTTTGGGACCCAAAAATGCCTCTGGCACTCTGCCTGAATTTAAAGCACAAATCACAATTTAAGATTTTAGGAGGTATTTAGGGTGAATATAGGGCCAGGAGAGCATGCTGGGGAGGTAAGTGAAGGCAAATATGTATGAAGGACAAAAAAAATTACATAAAATTCCAGCATGCATGAGGACAAAGGGGACATTCACAGCATATTACAATCATGGTAATTAGAGAATGAGGAAAGAAATACAATTTATTATCAAACATTAAATACAATAAAATGTGATGTTAAAGGATAAAAATCTTATCTTAATATACTCCTTCTGCAGGACCTGGATGATGGCAGAACAGGTCTCCAGGATAATGATCCCCAGAGCCTGGGGGGAGATGCCTGTTGAGAACTTGAGGTCCTGCAGGCTTCTCCCCATCGCCAAGTACCGCAGGTAGCGACCAACCTCTGCTCTGGAGTGATGGCTTGCCTCATGCAGGTATCCTGCCTGCTGATATAGGGGGTCAGCAAAGCCAACAAACGGTGAAATACGGGGTCCGTCATCCGGAGAAAGTTCCTGAAATCATCAGGATTATTCTCACGGATCTCACGGAGCAAAGGCATGTGACAGAACTGGTCATGCTGGAGCAACCAATTCTTGCTCCATGAACTCCTCCCCACCCTGTTCATGGACTGGGCTTGTGTCAATGCACTGAAGAAATGCAAGGCCTGTGAAGAGCGAACTAAAAATCAGTAACGAACGAACAAGAACACAATGACAGAGTCAAGGGTAACTCACTGCACGCACTGAAGGCCAGATACAAACCCACAAGCACAAACTGAACAACAGAAAAACGATCTGAAAACCACGAGTCTGAAAAAGCGTGAATCCTCTCTCACCAAACTTTTACTAACACAAGATTAGCAAAAGGAGCCCAAAGGGTGCCGCGCTTGGTTCTGAACTGCCCTTTTATAGTGTCGCCATACGTGGTGTAAGTGACCGCGTTCTTGGCGTTCGGAAATTCCGACAACTTTGTGCAACCGTGTGTAGACAAAACAAGTTTGAGCCAACATCCGTCTGAAAAAATCCATGGATATTTTTGTTGAAATGTCTGATCAATGTCCGATCGTGTGTACGGGGCATTAGAGTTCTTTGCCATGAGGTGCCATGTTTAACTTTCAGTAACCAGTATGAGAGAGTGAGAGCGATAAAACCAAATTTAACACACCTGCTCTCCATTCACACCTGAGACCTTGAAACACTAACGAGTCACATGACATCGGGGAGGGAAAATGGCTAATTGGGCCCAAGTTGGACATTTTCACTTAAAGTACTCACTTTTGTTGCCAGCGGTTTAGACATTAATGGCTGTGTGTTGAGTTATTTTGTGGGGACAACAAATTTACACTGTTATACAAGCATCAGGTAAGGGTTCACAAATACTTTATAGTGGTTGTATGAACAAAGCATATCCCTCTATAGTGTGTACTTGTCTCAATCCAGAGCACCAAGTGTCATTTCTGCCTGATGCTTCATTCCTAAATGGTGACAGGGGAGGGACAACAGCAGATTGACAGCTGCAGCTCTGTTCCTGTGTGCTGTGTGAAGGGGGTGTGTCCCTTCCCTCCAATCAGCTCTCAGAACTCTCCTCACTGAGCTCTGCAGAGTATAACTTTTAGCTCTCTACCCCATTTTTTCTGAACTCCCAGACAAGCTGCATAAATTCAGCACTTTGAATGGATGTAGAGAAGACTGCAGGTAAACAGGTACAATATATGTAGGGGAATTTGTTTCATCTCTGTGTATCACCTGAAGCCAGTCACATCACTGGGGATATGTGAGGGGTTTACAACCAATTTAAGGGGTGGATGGGAGGGGTGAAGAAGGTAAGTAGGCATTGTGTGCTGTCATTTACTTAGATCTCTATGATTACAATTCTGACAATTACTTATTTTTATTAAAACATAAAAAAATAAATATGATAAAGAGATCTCAGTGTACCATTTATATATTACATCTCTCATATTTTCATTGTTTGAATAATAACAACCCATTAAAATATTTCCTAACATTTCAGATCACTTATGGAGTCGCTGACCACCCACTCAATGATGGAAAAACATATCCAACTTTATTCCGTGTGACACCAGACGATCGAGTCCGCTTTGCAGCCATTATTAAATTATTGCAGCTTTGTGGGTGGAACTGGGTTGGAATAATAACATCATTTGATGGAAGCGGAGAGGAGGAAGCCAAAGAACTGAGTAATATGATGGGAGAACATGGGATCTGTACAGAATATATTTTTATACTTAATCCAGATACACATAATGATCGGAAAATACAAATGATTAAGAAATCCACAGCTAAGGTTGTCATATTCTGCGGAAGTTACATAATAAACTTTTTTTATTCAACCAGTTTTTCATACTTTGATATGAAAAAAATCACATATATATTCCCACCATCATGGATTAGGTTTCATAATTGTGATACTATATATGGTGTACCAATTAACTGTAGCTTCATATTTGTGTGGCCACGAGAAAAAAGAATAAACATGGATTTTTATCCAGATGGTGTCAACTTCTCCAACTGCCCAAATGACCCCATACTGGAAGATATCGGGATTTATGGATATGGTTGCCTTTCTTCAAACCCAGACAAAAATCTCTATTATAATAACTCGGTTGTACCTGCTAAACATTGTACAGATCGAAAAAATGTTTCATGGGTGTGGTCTCTCTATAAAACTGTGCCCTTCTATATATACAAGGCTGTATATATTCTGGCCCATGCTCTACATGAAATGTACAAGAAGAAGAATACATCAGAACAACATGGATTCCGGCACAGAGTAAGATGGATAATAAATGTTTATATAACTATCATCCCATCCTATATTATATAATAATTAAGTGAATGGACAGTTATCTCCGCCCTCTCACTGTCTGTCTGAATTGCAATCACTCTTGGTTTCTATTTACAAGTTATATTTTATATGGATTATATATATTTATATGCTTTTATATTCTATATATTTATTTATATGTATCTGTCTATGATTATGTTTATATACATTTCAGGTTCTACAAAAATCAAAGTGCAAAAGTTTGAACTGTATTCAGGATGTTTCTAAAGATTTGATGCATATTGATTATGTGCTGTATATGAGGATCCTTCTCCCTACCGCCCCTGTCCTTAGGACTAAGCCCATGAGGGTGAAACATGTCAGAGAGGGGTGGTCTTCAGGTGGGAACAATACTGTGTCTTTAATTGGCCCAATTAAGTATTAACAAGAATGTGATGTCATCATTGGCAGTCATCTGTTCTTTGAGCCAGCCACCCTCCACACTCCTCTCCTGTACATATTGCCCACTGTCATACCCTCCACACTCCTCTCCTGTACATACTGTCCTCTGTCATACCCTCCACACTCCTCTCCTGTACATACTGCCCTCTGTCATACCCTCCACACTCCTCTCCTGTACATACTGTCCTCTGTCACACCCTCCACACTCCTCTCCTGTACATACTGCCCTCTGTCACACCCTCCACACTCCTCTCCTGTACATACTGTTCTCTGTCATACCCTCCACACTCCTCTCCTGTACATACTGCCCTCTGTCATACCCTCCACACTCCTCTCCTATACATACTGCCCTCTGTCACACCCTCCACACTCCTCTCCTGTACATACTGTCCTCTGTCATACCCTCCACACTCCTCTCCTGTACATACTGCCCTCTGTCATACCCTCCACACTCCTCTCCTGTACATACTGCCCTCTGTTACACCCTCCACACTCCTCTCCTGTACATACTGTCCTCTGTCATCCCCTCTACACTATTCTCCTGTACATACTGCCCTCTGTTACACCCTCCACACTCCTCTCCTATACATACTGTCCTCTGTCACACCCTCCACACTCCTCTCCTGTACATACTGTCCTCTGTCATCCCCTCTACACTCCTCTCCTGTACATACTGTCCTCTGCCCTCTGTCATACCTTCCACACTCCTCTCCTGTACATACTGCCCTCTGTCACACCCTCCACACTCCTCTCCTGTACATACTGTCCTCTGTCACACCCTCCACACTCCTCTCCTGTACATACTGTCCTCTGTCATACCCTCCACACTCCTCTCCTGTACATACTGCCCTCTGTCACACCCTCCACACTCCTCTCCTGTACATACTGTCCTCTGTCACACCCTCCACACTCCTCTCCTGTACATACTGTCCTCTGTCATACCCTCCACACTCCTCTCCTGTACATACTGCTAACTGTCACACCCTCCACACTCCTCTCCTGTACATACTGCCCTCTGTCATACCCTCTGTGACAGACCTAGCCAGAACAGAGGCTGTTGGAGAGGACTGTATGCAAGCCTGTTGCCTTTTGATTATGGGCCCTGGATTTTCAATGGAACAATACTCTTTGTGAGGTGAATGAGAAATCCAGGCTGAACTATACTAATCGGACTCAGTCGTGTATATATGTATATATTGTATGGGGACTCCTTACTGTAGATTTGTGTCCCTGAAGAGGAAGGGGGGATTCCTCCAGCAGCCCCCTGCTGATAAGACTGATTCATTCTGTTGGGACACATCCTGTGAGGAGATGCTGGTGTCATCAATTCCAACTACCTGTATTTATGTTAATTGAATGAGCTGATGACATTGTCCTCTATACAATGTAGGAGACGGGACGACTGCTATTGTGTTGATATAACTGTGTGAAGCTCGGTGACCACAAGTCTGGACGAAAGGTCATGTCTCAGTCACCTAGGCTGTATAAAGGATTAGATAATTAGCTCATGTTAATTAAGTTACAGTTGTATTGTTAGAGGAGGTTCCAACGGCATATAAAGTCTTGTAATTTTGATTCTAAATAAAGTGAGTTCTTGGTAGCAACAAGCAAGTGTCGCCTTGTTTGTGCTCAGAGAGGTTGGGATATCTGTATACAGACTGGGAGGAAGTGGTATATGACGGAAGCACTCAAGCGGAGTGTGGGATGTTCCGTGACAGTCACCACACTCCTCTCCTGTACATACTGCCCTCTGTCACACCCTCCACACTCCTCTCCTGTACATACTGCCCTCTGACCTTACCCTCCACACTCCTCTCCTGTACATACTGCCCTCTGACCTTACCCTCCACACTCCTCTCCTGTACATACTGTCCTCTGTCACACCCTCCACACTCCTCTCCTGTATAGGGATGAGCTTCGAGTTCGAGTCGAACTCATGTTCGACTCGAACATTGGCTGTTCGCAAGTTCACCGAACAGCGAACAATTTGGGGTGTTCGCGGCAAATTTGAATGCCGCGGAACACCCTTTAAAAGTCTATGGGAGAAATCAAAAGTGCTAATTTTAAAGGCTAATATGCAAGTTATTGTCATAAAAAGTGTTTGGGGACCTGGGTCCTGCCCCAGGGGACATGGATCAATGCAAAAAAAAGTTTCAAAAACGGCCGTTTTTTCAGGAGCAGTGATTTTAATAATACTTAAAGTCAATCAATAAAAGTGTAATATCCCTTTAAATTTCGTACCTGGGGGGTGTCTATAGTGTGCCTGTAAAGGGGCGCATGTTTCCTGTGTTTAGAACAGTCTGACAGCAAAATGACATTTTGAAGGAAAAAACTCATTTAAAACTACCCGCGGCTATTGCATTGCCGACAATACACATAGAGGTCTTCAGGTCTGGTATGGATTTTAAGGGGAACCCCGCGCAAAAAAAAAAAAAAAAACGGCGTGGGGTCCCCCCAAAAATCCATACCAGACCCTTATCCGAGCACGCAACCTGGCAGGCCGCAGGAAAAGAGGGGGGGACAAGAGTGCGGCCCCCCCTCCCTCCTGAACCGTACCAGGCCACATACCCTCAACATTGGGAGGGTGCTTTGGGGTAGCCCCCCAAAACACCTTGTCCCCATGTTGATGAGGACAAGGGCCTCATCCCCACAACCCTGGCCGGTGGTTGTGGGGGTCTGCGGGCGGGGGGCTTATCGGAATCTGGAAGCCCCGTTTAACAAGGTGACCCCCAGATCCCGGCCCCCCCCCTGTGTGAAATGGTAAGGGGGTACATAAGTACCCCTACCATTTCACGAAAAAAGTGTCAAAAATGTTAAAAATGACAAGAGACAGTTTTTGACAATTCCTTTATTTAAATGCTTCTTCTTTCTTCTATCTTGCTTCATCTTCTGGTTCTTCTGGCTCTTCTGGTTCTTCTGGTTCTTCCTCCGGCGTTCTCGTCCAGCATCTCCTCCGCGGCGTCTTCTGTCTTCTTCTCCTCGGGCCGCTCCGCACCCATGGCATGGGGGGGAGGCTCCCGCTCTTCTCTTCTTCTTTTCTTCTTTTCTTCTTTTCTTCTCTTCTTCTCTTCTTCTTCATTTTCTTCTCCGGGCCGCTCCGCAATCCATGCTGGCATGGAGGGAGGCTCCCGCTGTGTGACGGCGCTCCTCGTCTGACAGTTCTTAAATAACGGGGGGGGGGCGGGGCCACCCGGTGACCCCGCCCCCCTCTGACGCACGGTGACTTGACGGGACTTCCCTGTGGCATTCCCCGTGACGTCACAGGGAAGTCCCGTCAAGTCACCGTGCGTCAGAGGGGGGTGGGGTCACCGGGTGGCCCCGCCCCCCGTTATTTAAGAACTGTCAGACGAGGAGCGCCGTCACACAGCGGGAGCCTCCCTCCATGCCAGCATGGATTGCGGAGCGGCCCGGAGAAGAAAATGAAGAAGAAGAGAAGAAGAGAAGAAAAGAAGAAAAGAAGAAAAGAAGAAGAGAAGAAGAGAAGAGCGGGAGCCTCCCCCCCATGCCATGGGTGCGGAGCGGCCCGAGGAGAAGAAGACAGAAGACGCCGCGGAGGAGATGCTGGACGAGAACGCCGGAGGAAGAACCAGAAGAACCAGAAGAGCCAGAAGAACCAGAAGATGAAGCAAGATAGAAGAAAGAAGAAGCATTTAAATAAAGGAATTGTCAAAAACTGTCTCTTGTCATTTTTAACATTTTTGACACTTTTTTCGTGAAATGGTAGGGGTACTTATGTACCCCCTTACCATTTCACACAGGGGGGGGGCCGGGATCTGGGGGTCACCTTGTTAAAGGGGGCTTCCAGATTCCGATAAGCCCCCCGCCCGCAGACCCCCACAACCACCGGCCAGGGTTGTGGGGATGAGGCCCTTGTCCTCATCAACATGGGGACAAGGTGTTTTGGGGGGCTACCCCAAAGCACCCTCCCAATGTTGAGGGCATGTGGCCTGGTACGGTTCAGGAGGGAGGGGGGCCGCACTCTCGTCCCCCCCTCTTTTCCTGCGGCCTGCCAGGTTGCGTGCTCGGATAAGGGTCTGGTATGGATTTTTGGGGGGACCCCACGCCGTTTTTTTTTTTTTTTTTGGCGCGGGGTTCCCCTTAAAATCCATACCAGACCTGAAGGGTCTGGTATGGAATTTAGGGGGAACCCCACGTCATTTTTTTTTTTTAATTTTGGCCGGGGTTCCCCTTAATATCCATACCAGACCTGAAGGGCCTGGTATGGAATTTAGGGGGACCCCCACGTCATTTTTTTTTTTTAATTTTGGTTCGGGGTTCCCCTTTGGGGAATTCCCATGCCGTTTTTATCAATGAACTTCTATGTGTATTGTCGGCAATGCAATAGCCGCGGGTAGTTTTAAATGAGTTTTTTCCTTCAAAATGTCATTTTGCTGTCAGACTGTTCTAAATACAGGAAACATGCGCCCCTTTACAGGCATACTATAGACACCCCCCAGGTACGAAATTTAAAGGGATATTACACTTTTATTGTTTGACTTTAAGCATTATTAAAATCACTGCTCCTGAAAAAACGGCCGTTTTTAAAACTTTTTTTTGCATTGATCCATGTCCCCTGGGGCAGGACCCAGGTCCCCAAACACTTTTTATGACAATAACTTGCATATAAGCCTTGAAAATTAGCACTTTTGATTATTCATGTTCGTGTCCCATAGACTTTAACGGTGTTCGCATGTTCGAACGAACTTTTTTCCTGTTCGCATGTTCTGGTGCGAACCGAACAGGGGGGTGTTCGGCTCATCCCTACTCCTGTACATACTGCCCTCTCACACCCTCCACACTCCTCTCCTGTACATACTGTCCTCTGTCATCCCCTCCACACTCCTCTCCTGTACATACTGTCCTCTGTCACACCCTCCACACTCCTCTCCAGTACATACTGCCCTCTGTCATACCCTCCACACTCCTCTCCTGTACATACTGCCCTCTGTCATCCCCTCAACACTCCTCTCCTGTACATACTGTCCTCTGTCACACCCTCCACACTCCTCTCCTGTACATACTGCCCTCTCACACCCTCCACACTCCTCTCCTGTACATACTGTCCTCTGTCACACCCTCCACACTCCTCTCCTGTACATACTGCCCTCTCACACCCTCCACATTCCTCTCCTGTACATACTGTCCTCTGTCATCCCCTCCACACTCCTCTCCTGTACATACTGTCCTCTGTCACACCCTCCACACTCCTCTCCAGTACATACTGCCCTCTGTCATACCCTCCACACTCCTCTCCTGTACATACTGCCCTCTGTCATACCCTCCACACTCCTCTCCTGTACATACTGTCCTCTGTCATACCCTCCACACTCCTCTCCTGTACATACTGCCCTCTGTCATACCCTCCACACTCCTCTCCTGTACATACTGTCCTCTGTCATCCCCTCCACACTCCTCTCCTGTACATACTGTCCTCTGTCTTACCCTCCACACTCCTCTCTTGTACATACTGTCCTCTGTCATCCCCTCCACACTCCTCTCCTGTACATACTGCCCTCTGTCATACCCTCCACACTCCTCTCCTGTACATACTGTCCTCTGTCATACCCTCCACACTCCTCTCCTGTACATACTGCCCTCTGTCATACCCTCCACACTCCTCTCCTGTACATACTGTCCTCTGTCATACCCTCCACACTCCTCTCCTGTACATACTGCCCTCTGTCATACCCTCCACACTCCTCTCCTGTACATACTGTCCTCTGTCATCCCCTCCACACTCCTCTCCTGTACATACTGCCCTCTGTCATACCCTCCACACTCCTCTCCTGTACATACTGTCCTCTGTCATACCCTCCACACTCCTCTCTTGTACATACTGTCCTCTGTCATCCCCTCCACACTCCTCTCCTGTACATACTGCCCTCTGTCATACCCTCCACACTCCTCTCCTGTACATACTGTCCTCTGTCATACCATCCACACTCCTCTCCTGTACATACTGTCCTCTGTCACACCCTCCACACTCCTCTCCTGTACATACTGCCCTCTGTCATACCCTCCACACTCCTCTCCTGTACATACTGCCCTCTGTCATACCCTCCACACTCCTCTCCTGTACATACTGTCCTCTGTCATACCCTCCACACTCCTCTCCTGTACATACTGCCCTCTGTCATACCCTCCACACTCCTCTCCTGTACATACTGTCCTCTGTCATCCCCTCCACACTCCTCTCCTGTACATACTGCCCTCTGTCATACCCTCCACACTCCTCTCCTGTACATACTGTCCTCTGTCATACCCTCCACACTCCTCTCTTGTACATACTGCCCTCTGTCATCCCCTCCACACTCCTCTCCTGTACATACTGCCCTCTGTCATACCCTCCACACTCCTCTCCTGTACATACTGTCCTCTGTCATACCATCCACACTCCTCTCCTGTACATACTGTCCTCTGTCACACCCTCCACACTCCTCTCCTGTACATACTGTCCCCTGTTACACCCTCCACACTCCTCTCCAGTACATACTGCCCTCTGTCACACCCTCCACACTCCTCTCCTGTACATACTGTCCCCTGTTACACCCTCCACACTCCTCTCCAGTACATACTGTCCTCTGTCATACCATCCACACTCCTCTCCTGTACATACTGTCCTCTGTCATACCCTCCACACTCCTCTCCTGTACATACTGTCCTCTGTCATACCCTCCACACTCCTCTCCTGTACATACTGCCCTCTATCAGACCCTCCACACTCCTCTCCTGTACATACTGCCCTCTGTCATACCATCCACACTCCTCTCCTGTACATACTGTCCTCTATCACACCCTCCACACTCCTCTCCTGTACATACTGTCCTCTGTCACATCCTCCACACTCCTCTCCTGTACATACTGTCCTCTGTCATACCCTCCACACTCCTCTCCTGTACATACTCCCCTCTGTCACACCCTCCACACTCCTCTCCTCTACATACTGTCCTCTGTCACATCCTCCACACTCCTCTCCTGTACATACTGTCCTCTGTCATACCCTCCACACTCCTCTCCTGTACATACTCCCCTCTGTCACACCCTCCACACTCCTCTCCTATACATACTGTCCTCTGTCACACCCTCCACACTCCTCTCCTGTACATACTGTCCTCTGTCACATCCTCCACACTCCTCTCCTGTACATACTGTCCTCTGTCATATCCTCCACACTCCTCTCCTGTACATACTGCCCTCTGTCATACCCTCCACACTCCTCTCCTGTACATACTGTCCTCTATCACACCCTCCACACTCCTCTCCTGTACATACTGCCCTCTGTCATACCATCCACACTCCTCTCCTGTACATACTGTCCTCTATCACACCCTCCACACTCCTCTCCTGTACATACTCCCCTCTGTCACACCCTCCACACTCCTCTCCTCTACATACTGTCCTCTGTCACATCCTCCACACTCCTCTCCTGTACATACTGCCCTCTGTCACACCCTCCACACTCCTCTCCTGTACATACTGCCCTCTGTCATACCCTCCACACTCCTCTCCTGTACATACTGTCCTCTGTCATACCCTCCACACTCCTCTCCTGCACATACTGTCCTCTGTCATACCCTCCACACTCCTCTCCTGTACATACTGTCCTCTGTCATATCCTCCACACTCCTCTCCTGTACATACTGTCCTCTGTCATATCCTCCACACTCCTCTCCTATACATACTGTCCTCTGTCATCCCCTCCACACTCCTCTCCTGTACATACTGTCCTCTGTCACACCCTCCACACTCCTCTCCTGTACATACTGTCCTCTGTCACACCCTCCACACTCCTCTCCTATACATACTCCCCTCTGTCACACCCTCCACACTCCTCTCCTGTACATACTGTCCTCTGTCACACCCTCCACACTCCTCTCCTGTACATACTGTCCTCTGTCATATCCTCCACACTCCTCTCCTGTACATACTGCCCTCTGTCATACCCTCCACACTCCTCTCCTGTACATACTGCCCACTGTCATACCCCCCACATTCCTCTCCTGTACATACTGTCCTCTGTCACACCCTCCACACTCCTCTCCTGTACATACTGTCCTCTGTCATACCCTCCACACTCCTCTCCTGTACATACTGTCCTCTGTCACACCCTCCACACTCCTCTCCTGTACATACTGTCCTCTGTCATACCCTCCACACTCCTCTCCTGTACATACTGTCCTCTGTCACACCCTCCACACTCCTCTCCTGTACATACTGTCCTCTGTCATACCCTCCACACTCCTCTCCTGTACATACTGCCCTCTGTCATACCCTCCACACTCCTCTCCTGTACATACTGTCCTCTGTCATACCCTCCACACTCCTCTCCTGTACATACTGTCCTCTGTCATACCCTCCACACTCCTCTCCTGTACATACTGTCCTCTGTCATACCCTCCACACTCCTCTCCTGTACATACTGTCCTCTGTCATACCCTCCACACTCCTCTCCTGTACATACTGTCCTCTGTCACACCCTCCACACTCCTCTCCTGTACATACTGTCCTCTGTCATACCCTCCACACTCCTCTCCTGTACATACTGTCCTCTGTCACACCCTCCACACTCCTCTCCTGTACATACTGTCCTCTGTCATACCCTCCACACTCCTCTCCTGTACATACTGTCCTCTGTCATACCCTCCACACTCCTCTCCTGTACATACTGTCCTCTGTCATACCCTCCACACTCCTCTCCTGTACATACTGTCCTCTGTCACACCCTCCACACTCCTCTCCTGTACATACTGTCCTCTGTCATACCCTCCACACTCCTCTCCTGTACATACTGTCCTCTGTCATACCCTCCACACTCCTCTCCTGTACATACTGCCCTCTGTCATATAATCCACACTCCTCTCCTGTACATACTGTCCTCTGTCATATCCTCCACACTCCTCTCCTGTACATACTGCCCTCTGTCATATAATCCACACTCCTCTCCTGTACATACTGTCCTCTGTCATATCCTCCACACTCCTCTCCTGTACATACTGTCCTCTGTCATCCCCTCCACACTCCTCTCCGGTACATACTGTCCTCTGTCATCCCCTCCACACTCCTCTCCTGTACATACTGCCCTCTGTCATACCCTCCACACTCCTCTCCTGTACATACTGTCCTCTGTCATACCCTCCACACTCCTCTCCTGTACATACTGTCCTCTGTCACCCCCCTCCACACTCCTCTCCTGTACATACTGTCCTCTGTCATACCCTCCACACTCCTCTCCTGTACATACTGCCCTCTGTCATACCCTCCACACTCCTCTCCTGTACATACTGTCCTCTGTCATCCCCTCCACACTCCTCTCCTGTACATACTGCCCTCTGTCATACCCTCCACACTCCTCTCCTGTACATACTGTCCTCTGTCATACCCTCCACACTCCTCTCCTGTACATACTGTCCTCTGTCATACCCTCCACACTCCTCTCCTGTACATACTGCCCTCTGTCATACCCTCCACACTCCTCTCCTGTACATACTGTCCTCTGTCACACCCTCCACACTCCTCTCCTGTACATACTGTCCTCTGTCACACCCTCCACACTCCTCTCCTGTACATACTGCCCTCTGTCATACCCTCCACACTCCTCTCCTGTACATACTGTCCTCTGTCATACCCTCCACACTCCTCTCCTGTACATACTGCCCTCTGTCACATCCTCCACACTCCTCTCCTGTACATACTGCCCTCTGTCATATCCTCCACACTCCTCTCCTGTACATACTGTCCTCTGTCATCCCCTCCACACTCCTCTCCTGTACATACTGTCCTCTGTCATACCCTCCACTCTCCTCTCCAGTACATACTCCCCTCTGTCACACCCTCCACACTCCTCTCCTGTACATACTGTCCTCTGTCATACCCTCCACACTCCTCTCCTGTACATACTGTCCTCTGTCACACCCTCCACACTCCTCTCCTGTACATACTGTCCTCTGTCATATCCTCCACACTCCTCTCCTGTACATACTGCCCACTGTCATACCCTCCACACTCCTCTCCTGTACATACTCTCCTCTGTCATACCCTCCACACTCCTCTCCTGTACATACTGTCCTCTGTCACACCCTCCACACTCCTCTCCTGTACATACTGTCCTCTGTCACACCCTCCACACTCCTCTCCTGTACATACTGTCCTCTGTCACACCCTCCACACTCCTCTCCTGTATATACTGTCCTCTGTCACACCCTCCACACTCCTCTCCTGTACATACTGTCCACTGTTATACCCTCCACACTCCTCTCCTATACATACTGCCCTCTGTCATACCCTCCACGCTCCTCTCCTGTACATACTGTCCTCTGTCATATCCTCCACACTCCTCTCCTGTACATACTGTCCTCTGTCATACCCTCCACACTCCTCTCCTGTACATACTGTCCTCTGTCATATCCTCCACACTCCTCTCCTGTACATACTGTCCTCTGTCATACCCTCCATACTCCTCTCCTGTACATACTGTCCTCTGTCATACCCTCCACACTCCTCTCCTGTACATACTGTCCTCTGTCATACCCTCCACACTCCTCTCCTATACATACTGCCCTCTGTCATACCCTCCACACTCCTCTCCTGTACATACTGTCCTCTGTCATACCCTCCACACTCCTCTCCTGTACATACTGTCCTCTGTCACACCCTCCACACTCCTCTCCTCTACATACTGTCCTCTGTCATACCCTCCACACTCCTCTCCTGTACATACTGCCCTCTGTCATACCCTCCACACTCCTCTCCTGTACATACTGTCCTCTGTCACACCCTCCACACTCCTCTCCTGTACATACTGTCCTCTGTCATATCCTCCACACTCCTCTCCTGTACATACTGTCCTCTGTCATACTCTCCACACTCCTCTCCTGTACATACTGTCCTCTGTCATCCGCTCCACACTCCTCTCCTGTACATACTGCCCTCTGTCACACCCTCCACACTCCTCTCCTCTACATACTGCCCTCTGTCATACCCTCCACACTCCTCTCCTGTACATACTGTCCTCTGTCACACCCTCCACACTCCTCTCCTGTACATACTGTCCTCTGTCATATCCTCCATACTCCTCTCCTGTACATACTGTCCTCTGTCACACCCTCCACACTCCTCTCCTGTACATACTGTCCTCTGTCATCCCCTCCACACTCCTCTCCTGTACATACTGTCCTCTGTCATACCCTCCACACTCCTCTCCTGTACATACTGTCCTCTGTCACACCCTCCACACTCCTCTCCTGTACATACTGTCCTCTGTCATATCCTCCACACTCCTCTCCTGTACATACTGTCCTCTGTCATATCCTCCATACTCCTCTCCTGTACATACTGTCCTCTGTCATACCCTCCACACTCCTCTCCTGTACATACTGTCCTCTGTCACACCCTCCACACTCCTCTCCTGTACATACTGTCCTCTGTCATATCCTCCACACTCCTCTCCTGTACATACTGTCCTCTGTCATACCCTCCACACTCCTCTCCTGTACATACTGTCCTCTGTCATACCCTCCACACTCCTCTCCTGTACATACTGTCCTCTGTCATCCCCTCCACACTCCTCTCCTGTACATACTGTCCTCTGTCATACCCTCCACACTCCTCTCCTGTACATACTGTCCTCTGTCATACCCTCCACACTCCTCTCCTGTACATACTGTCCTCTGTCATACCCTCCACACTCCTCTCCTGTACATACTGCCCTCTGTCATAACCTCCACACTCCTCTCCTGTACATACTGCCCTCTGTTACACCCTCCACACTCCTCTCCTGTACATACTGCCCTCTGTCATACCATCCACACTCCTCTCCTGTACATACTGTCCTCTGTCATATCCTCCACACTCCTCTCCTGTACATACTGTCCTCTGTTATACCCTCCACACTCCTCTCCTGTACATACTGTCCTCTGTCATACCCTCCACACTCCTCTCCTGTACATACTGTCCTCTGTCACACCCTCCACACTCCTCTCCTCTACATACTGTCCTCTGTCACACCCTTCACACTCCTCTCCTGTATATACTGCCCTCTGTCACACCCTCCACACTCCTCTCCTGTACATACTGTCCTCTGTCACATCCTCCACACTCCTCTCCTGTACATACTGCCCTCTGTCATACCCTCCACACTCCTCTCCTGTACATACCGCCCTCTCACACCCTCCACACTCCTCTCCTGTACATACTGTCCTCTATCACACCCTCCACACTCCTCTCCTGTACATACTGCCCTCTGTCACACCCTCCACACTCCTCTCCTGTACATACTGTCCTCTGTCACACCCTCCACACTCCTCTCCTGTACATACTGTCCTCTGTCACACCCTCCACACTCCTCTCCTGTACATACTGTCCTCTGTCATACCCTCCACACTCATCTCCTGTACATACTGTCCTCTGTCATACCCTCCACACTCCTCTCCTGTACATACTGTCCTCTGTCATACCCTCCACACTCCTCTCCTGTACATACTGTCCTCTGTCATACCCTCCACACTCCTCTCCTGTACATACTGTCCTCTGTCATACCCTCCACACTCCTCTCCTGTACATACTGTCCTCTGTCATCCCCTCCACACTCCTCTCCTGTACATACTGTCCTCTGTCATACCCTCCACACTCCTCTCCTGTACATACTGTCCTCTGTCATACCCTCCACACTCATCTCCTGTACATACTGTCCTCTGTCATACCCTCCACACTCCTCTCCTGTACATACTGTCCTCTGTCATACCCTCCACACTCCTCTCCTGTACATACTGTCCTCTGTCATACCCTCCACACTCCTCTCCTGTACATACTGTCCTCTGTCATACCCTCCACACTCCTCTCCTGTACATACTCCCCTCTGTCACACCCTCCACACTCCTCTCCTGTACATACTGCCCTCTATCACACCCTCCACACTCCTCTCCTGTACATACTGTCCTCTGTCATACCCTCCACACTCCTCTCCTGTACATACTGCCCTCTGTCATACCCTCCACACTCCTCTCCTGTACATACTCCCCTCTGTCACACCCTCCACACTCCTCTCCTGTACATACTGTCCTCTGTCACACCCTCCACACTCCTCTCCTGTACATACTGTCCTCTGTCACATCCTCCACACTCCTCTCCTGTACATACTGCCCTCTGTCATACCCTCCACACTCCTCTCCTGTACATACCGCCCTCTCACACCCTCCACACTCCTCTCCAGTACATACTGTCCTCTGTCATACCCTCCACACTCCTCTCCTGTACATACTGTCCTCTGTCACACCCTCCACACTCCTCTCCTGTACATACTGTCCTCTGTCACACCCTCCACACTCCTCTCCTGTACATACTGTCCTCTGTCATACCCTCCACACTCCTCTCCTGTACATACTGTCCTCTGTCATACCCTCCACACTCCTCTCCTGTACATACTGTCCTCTGTCATCCCCTCCACACTCCTCTCCTGTACATACTGTCCTCTGTCATACCCTCCACACTCCTCTCCTGTACATACTGTCCTCTGTCATACCCTCCACACTCCTCTCCTGTACATACCGCCCTCTCACACCCTCCACACTCCTCTCCTGTACATACTGCCCTCTGTCATACCCTCCACACTCCTCTCCTGTACATACTGTCCTCTGTCATACCCTCCACACTCCTCTCCTGTACATACTGCCCTCTGTCATACCCTCCACACTCCTCTCCTGTACATACTGTCCTCTGTCATATCCTCCACACTCCTCTCCTGTACATACTGTCCTCTGTCATACCCTCCACACTCCTCTCCTGTACATACTCCCCTCTGTCACACCCTCCACACTCCTCTCCTGTACATACTGCCCTCTATCACACCCTCCACACTCCTCTCCTGTACATACTGCCCTCTGTCATACCCTCCACACTCCTCTCCTGTACATACTCCCCTCTGTCACACCCTCCACACTCCTCTCCTGTACATACTGTCCTCTGTCACACCCTCCACACTCCTCTCCTGTACATACTGTCCTCTGTCACACCCTCCACACTCCTCTCCTGTACATACTGTCCTCTGTCATCCCCTCCACACTCCTCTCCTGTACATACTGTCCTCTGTCATCCCCTCCACACTCCTCTCCTGTACATACTGTCCTCTGTCATATCCTCCACACTCCTCTCCTGTACATACTGTCCTCTGTCACACCCTCCACACTCCTCTCCTGTACATACTGTCCTCTGTCACACCCTCCACACTCCTCTCCTGTACATACTGCCCTCTGTCATACCCTCCACACTCCTCTCCTGTACATACTGCCCTCTGTCATACCCTCCACACTCCTCTCCTGTACATACTGCCCTCTGTCATATCCTCCACACTCCTCTCCTGTACATACTGTCCTCTGTCATACCCTCCACACTCCTCTCCTGTACATACTGTCCTCTGTCATAACCTCCACACTCCTCTCCTGTACATACTGTCCTCTGTCATACCATCCACACTCCTCTCCTGTACATACTGCCCTCTGTCACACCCTCCACACTCCTCTCCTTTACATACTGCCCTCTGTCATACCCTCCACACTCCTCTCCTGTACATACTGTCCTCTGTCACACCCTTCACACTCCTCTCCTGTATATACTGCCCTCTGTCACACCCTCCACACTCCTCTCCTGTACATACTGTCCTCTGTCATACCCTCCACACTCCTCTCCTGTACATACTGTCCTCTGTCACACCCTTCACACTCCTCTCCTGTATATACTGCCCTCTGTCACACCCTCCACACTCCTCTCCTGTACATACTGTCCTCTGTCACATCCTCCACACTCCTCTCCTGTACATACTGCCCTCTGTCATACCCTCCACACTCCTCTCCTGTACATACTGTCCTCTGTCATCCCCTCCACACTCCTCTCCTGTACATACTGTCCTCTGTCATACCCTCCACACTCCTCTCCTGTACATACTGTCCTCTGTCATACCCTCCACACTCCTCTCCTGTACATACTGTCCTCTGTCATACCCTCCACACTCCTCTCCTGTACATACTGTCCTCTGTCATACCCTCCACACTCCTCTCCTGTACATACCGCCCTCTCACACCCTCCACACTCCTCTCCTCTACATACTGCCCTCTGTCATACCCTCCACACTCCTCTCCTGTACATACCGCCCTCTCACACCCTCCACACTCCTCTCCTCTACATACTGTCCTCTGTCATACCCTCCACACTCCTCTCCTGTACATACTGTCCTCTGTCATACCCTCCACACTCCTCTCCTGTACATACTGTCCTCTGTCATACCCTCCACACTCCTCTCCTGTACATACTGTCCTCTGTCATACCCTCCACACTCCTCTCCTGTACATACCGCCCTCTCACACCCTCCACACTCCTCTCCTCTACATACTGCCCTCTGTCATACCCTCCACACTCCTCTCCTGTACATACTGTCCTCTGTCATACCCTCCACACTCCTCTCCTGTACATACTGCCCTCTGTCACACCCTCCACACTCCTCTCCTGTACATACTGTCCTCTGTCATACCCTCCACACTCCTCTCCTGTACATACTCCCCTCTGTCACACCCTCCACACTCCTCTCCTGTACATACTGCCCTCTATCACACCCTCCACACTCCTCTCCTGTACATACTGTCCTCTGTCATACCCTCCACACTCCTCTCCTGTACATACTGCCCTCTGTCATACCCTCCACACTCCTCTCCTGTACATACTCCCCTCTGTCACACCCTCCACACTCCTCTCCTGTACATACTCCCCTCTGTCACACCCTCCACACTCCTCTCCTGTACATACTGTCCTCTGTCACACCCTCCACACTCCTCTCCTGTACATACTGTCCTCTGTCACACCCTCCACACTCCTCTCCTGTACATACTGTCCTCTGTCACATCCTCCACACTCCTCTCCTGTACATACTCCCCTCTGTCACACCCTCCACACTCCTCTCCTGTACATACTGTCCTCTGTCACACCCTCCACACTCCTCTCCTGTACATACTGTCCTCTGTCACATCCTCCACACTCCTCTCCTGTACATACTGCCCTCTGTCATACCCTCCACACTCCTCTCCTGTACATACCGCCCTCTCACACCCTCCACACTCCTCTCCAGTACATACTGTCCTCTGTCATACCCTCCACACTCCTCTCCTGTACATACTGTCCTCTGTCACACCCTCCACACTCCTCTCCTGTACATACTGCCCTCTGTCATACCCTCCACACTCCTCTCCTGTACATACTGTCCTCTGTCATACCCTCCACACTCCTCTCCTATACATACTGCCCTCTGTCATACCCTCCACACTCCTCTCCTGTACATACTGTCCTCTGTCATACCCTCCACACTCCTCTCCTATACATACTGTCCTCTGTCACACCCTCCACACTCCTCTCCTGTACATACTGTCCTCTGTCACACCCTCCACACTCCTCTCCTGTACATACTGTCCTCTGTCATACCCTCCACACTCCTCTCCTGTACATACTGTCCTCTGTCATACCCTCCACACTCCTCTCCTGTACATACTGTCCTCTGTCATCCCCTCCACACTCCTCTCCTGTACATACTGTCCTCTGTCATACCCTCCACACTCCTCTCCTGTACATACTGTCCTCTGTCATACCCTCCACACTCCTCTCCTGTACATACTGTCCTCTGTCATACCCTCCACACTCCTCTCCTGTACATACTGTCCTCTGTCATCCCCTCCACACTCCTCTCCTGTACATACTGTCCTCTGTCATACCCTCCACACTCCTCTCCTGTACATACTGTCCTCTGTCATACCCTCCACACTCCTCTCCTGTACATACCGCCCTCTCACACCCTCCACACTCCTCTCCTGTACATACTGCCCTCTGTCATACCCTCCACACTCCTCTCCTGTACATACTGTCCTCTGTCATACCCTCCACACTCCTCTCCTGTACATACCGCCCTCTCACACCCTCCACACTCCTCTCCTGTACATACTGTCCTCTGTCATACCCTCCACACTCCTCTCCTGTACATACTCCCCTCTGTCATACCCTCCACACTCCTCTCCTGTACATACTGCCCTCTATCACACCCTCCACACTCCTCTCCTGTACATACTGCCCTCTGTCATACCCTCCACACTCCTCTCCTGTACATACTGTCCTCTGTCATATCCTCCACACTCCTCTCCTGTACATACTGTCCTCTGTCATATCCTCCACACTCCTCTCCTGTACATACTGTCCTCTGTCATATCCTCCACACTCCTCTCCTGTACATACTGCCCTCTGTCACACCCTCCACACTCCTCTCCTGTACATACTGTGCTCTGTCATACCCTCCACACTCCTCTCCTGTACATACTGTCCTCTGTCATACCCTCCACACTCCTCTCCTGTACATACTGTCCTCTGTCATATCCTCCACACTCCTCTCCTGTACATACTGTCCTCTGTCACACCCTCCACACTCCTCTCCTGTACATACTGTCCTCTGTCATCCCCTCCACACTCCTCTCCTGTACATACTGTCCTCTGTCATATCCTCCACAGTCTTCTCCTGTACATACTGCCCTCTGTCATACCCTCCAAACTCCTCTCCTGTACATACTGCCCTCTGTCATCCCCTCCACACTCCTCTCCTGTACATACTGCCCTCTGTCATCCCCTCCACACTCCTCTCCTGTACATACTGCCCTCTGTCATACCCTCCACACTCCTCTCCTGTACATACTGCCCTCTGTCACACCCTCCACACTCCTCTCCTGTACATACTGTCCTCTGTCATCCCCTCCACACTCCTCTCCTGTACATACTGTCCTCTGTCATATCCTCCACACTCCTCTCCTGTACATACTGTCCTCTGTCACACCCTCCACACTCCTCTCCTGTACATACTGCCCACTGTCATACCATCCACACTCCTCTCTTGTACATACTGTCCTCTGTCATATCCTCCACACTCCTCTCCTGTACATACTGTCCTCTGTCATACTCTCCACACTCCTCTCCTGTACATACTGTCCTCTGTCATACCTTCCACACTCCTCTCCTATACATACTGCCCTCTGTCATACCCTCCACACTCCTCTCCTGTACATACTGTCCTCTGTCATATCCTCCACACTCCTCTCCTGTACATACTGTCCTCTGTCATACTCTCCACACTCCTCTCCTGTACATACTGTCCTCTGTCATACCTTCCACACTCCTCTCCTATACATACTGCCCTCTGTCATACCCTCCACACTCCTCTCCTGTACATACTGTCCTCTGTCATACCTTCCACACTCCTCTCCTATACATACTGTCCTCTGTTACACCCTCCACACTCCTCTCCTGTACATACTGTCCTCTGTCATACCCTCCACACTCCTCTCCTGTACATACTGTCCTCTGTCATACCCTCCATACTCCTCTCCTGTACATACTGTCCACTGTCACACCCTCCACACTCCTCTCCTGTACATACTGTCCTCTGTCATACCCTCCACACTCCTCTCCTGTACATACTGTCCTCTGTCACACCCTCCACACTCCTCTCCTGTACATACTGTCCTCTGTCATACCCTCCACACTCCTCTCCTGTACATACTGTCCTCTGTTACACCCTCCACACTCCTCTCCTGTACATACTGTCCTCTGTCATACCCTCCACACTCCTCTCCTGTACATACTGTCCTCTGTCACACCCTCCACACTCCTCTCCTGTACATACTGTCCTCTGTCATACCCTCCACACTCCTCTCCTGTACATACTGTCCTCTGTCACACCCTCCACACTCCTCTCCTGTACATACTGTCCTCTGTCACACCCTCCACACTCCTCTCCTGTACATACTGCCCTCTGTCATATCCTCCACACTCCTCTCCTGTACATACTGCCCTCTGTCACATCCCCCACACTCCTCTCCTGTACATACTGTCCTCTGTCACACCCTCCACACTCCTCTCCTGTACATACTGTCCTCTGTCATACCCTCCACACTCCTCTCCTGTACATACTGCCCTCTGTCACACCCTCCACACTCCTCTCCTGTACATACTGCCCCCTGTCATACCCTCCATACTCCTCTCCTGTACATACTGTCCTCTGTCATACCCTCCACACTCCTCTCCTATACATACTGCCCTCTGTCATACCCTCCACGCTCCTCTCCTGTACATACTGTCCTCTGTTATACCCTCCACACTCCTCTCCTGTACATACTGTCCTCTGTCATACCCTCCACGCTCCTCTCCTGTACATACTGTCCTCTGTTATACCCTCCACACTCCTCTCCTGTACATACTGTCCTCTGTCATACCCTCCACACTCCTCTCCTGTACATACTGTCCTATGTCACACCCTCCACACTCCTCTCCTGTACATACTGTCCACTGTCATACCCTCCACACTCCTCTCCTGTACATACTGTCCTCTGTTACACCCTCCACACTCCTCTCCTGTACATACTGCCCTCTGTCATACCCTCCACACTCCTCTCCTATACATACTGCCCTCTGTCATACCCTCCACGCTCCTCTCCTGTACATACTGTCCTCTGTTATACCCTCCACACTCCTCTCCTGTACATACTGCCCTCTGTTATACCCTCCACACTCCTCTCCTGTACATACTGTCCTATGTCACACCCTCCACACTCCTCTCCTATACATACTGCCCTCTGTCATACCCTCCACGCTCCTCTCCTGTACATACTGTCCTCTGTTATACCCTCCACACTCCTCTCCTGTACATACTGTCCTCTGTCACACCCTCCACACTCCTCTCCTGTACATACTGTCCTCTGTCACACCCTCCACACTCCTCTCCTGTACATACTGTCCTCTGTCACACCCTCCACACTCCTCTCCTGTACATACTGTCCTCTGTCACACCCTCCACACTCCTCTCCTGTACATACTGTCCTCTGTCATACCCTCCACACTCCTCTCCTGTACATACTGTCCTCTGTCATACCCTCCACACTCCTCTCCTGTACATACTGTCCTCTGTCATACCCTCCACACTCCTCTCCTGTACATACTGTCCTCTGTCATCCCCTCCACACTCCTCTCCTGTATATACTGTCCTCTGTCATACCCTCCACACTCCTCTCCTGTACATACTGCCCTCTGTTATCCCCTCCACACTCCTCTCCTGTACATACTGCCCTCTGTTATCCCCTCCACACTCCTCTCCTGTACATACTGCCCTCTGTTATCCCCTCCACACTCCTCTCCTGTACATACTGTCCACTGTCATACCCTCCACACTCCTCTCCTGTACATACTGTCCTCTGTCACACCCTCCACACTCCTCTCCTGTACATACTGTCCTCTGTCACACCCTCCACACTCCTCTCCTGTACATACTGCCCTCTGTTATCCCCTCCACACTCCTCTCCTGTACATACTGCCCTCTGTCACACCCTCCACACTCCTCTCCTGTACATACTGTCCTCTGTCATACCCTCCACACTCCTCTCCTGTACATACTGTCCTCTGTCATCCCCTCCACACTCCTCTCCTGTACATACTGCCCTCTGTCACACCCTCCACACTCCTCTCCTCTACATACTGTCCTCTGTCATACCCTCCACACTCCTCTCCTGTACATACTGTCCTCTGTCATACCCTCCACACTCCTCTCCTGTACATACTGTCCTCTGTCACACCCTCCACACTCCTCTCCTGTACATACTCCCCTCTGTCATACCCTCCACACTCCTCTCCTGTACATACTGTCCTCTGTCATACCCTCCACACTCCTCTCCTGTACATACTGTCCTCTGTCATACCCTCCACACTCCTCTCCTGTACATACTCCCCTCTGTCATACCCTCCACACTCCTCTCCTGTACATACTGTCCACTGTCATACCCTCCACACTCCTCTCCTGTACATACTGTCCTCTGTCATACCCTCCACACTCCTCTCCTGTACATACTGTCCTCTGTCATACCCTCCACACTCCTCTCCTGTACATACTGTCCTCTGTCATACCTTCCACACTCCTCTCCTGTACATACTGTCCTCTGTCACACCCTCCACACTCCTCTCCTGTACATACTCCCCTCTGTCATACCCTCCACACTCCTCTCCTGTACATACTGTCCTCTGTCATACCCTCCACACTCCTCTCCTGTACATACTGTCCTCTGTCATACCTTCCACACTCCTCTCCTGTACATACTGTCCTCTGTCACACCCTCCACACTCCTCTCCTGTACATACTGTCCTCTGTCATCCCCTCCACACTCCTCTCCTGTACATACTGTCCACTGTCATACCCTCCACACTCCTCTCCTGTACATACTGTCCTCTGTCATACCCTCCACACTCCTCTCCTGTACATACTGTCCTCTGTCACACCCTCCACACTCCTCTCCTGTACATACTGTCCCCTGTCATATCCTCCATACTCCTCTCCTGTACATACTGTCCTCTGTCATACCCTCCACACTCCTCTCCTGTACATACCGCCCTCTGTCATACCCTCCACACTCCTCTCCTGTACATACTGTCCTCTGTCATACCCTCCACACTCCTCTCCTGTACATACTGCCCTCTGTCCTCCCCTCCACACTCCTCTCCTGTACATACTGTCCTCTGTCATACCCTTCACACTCCTCTCCTGTATATACTGCCCTCTGTCACACCCTCCACACTCCTCTCCTGTACATACTGTCCTCTGTCATACCCTCCACACTCCTCTCCTGTACATACTGTCCTCTGTCATACCCTCCACACTCCTCTCCTGTACATACTCCCCTCTGTCACACCCTCCACACTCCTCTCCTCTACATACTGTCCTCTGTCATACCCTCCACACTCCTCTCCTGTACATACTGTGCTCTGTCACACCCTCCACACTCCTCTCCTGTACATACTGTCCTCTGTCATACCCTCCACACTCCTCTCCTGTACATACTCCCCTCTGTCACACCCTCCACACTCCTCTCCTGTACATACTGCCCTCTGTCACACCCTCCACACTCCTCTCCTGTACATACTGTCCTCTGTCATCCCCTCCACACTCCTCTCCTGTACATACTGCCCTCTGTCATACCCTCCACACTCCTCTCCTGTACATACTCCCCTCTGTCACACCCTCCACACTCCTCTCCTCTACATACTGTCCTCTGTCATCTCCTCCACACTCCTCTCCTGTACATACTGTCCACTGTCATACCTCCCACACTCCTCTCCTGTACATACTGCCCTCTGTCATACCCTCCACACTCCTCTCCTGTACATACCGCCCTCTCACACCCTCCACACTCCTCTCCTGTACATACTGCCCTCTGTCACGCCCTCCACACTCCTCTCCTCTACATACTGTCCTCTGTCACATCCTCCACACTCCTCTCCTGTACATACTGCCCTCTCACACCCTCCACACTCCTCTCCTGTACATACTGCCCTCTGTCATACCCTCCACACTCCTCTCTTATACATACCGCCCTCTGTCATACCCTCCACACTCCTCTCCTGTACATACTGTCCTCTGTCATACCCTCCACACTCCTCTCCTGTACATACTGTCCTCTGTCATACCATCCACACTCCTCTCCTGTACATACTGTCCTCTGTCATACCCTCCACACTCCTCTCCTGTACATACTCCCCTCTGTCACACCCTCCACACTCCTCTCCTGTACATACTGCCCTCTGTCATACCCTCCACACTCCTCTCCTGTACATACTGCCCCCTGTCATACCCTCCATACTCCTCTCCTGTACATACTCCCCTCTGTCATACCCTCCACACTCCTCTCCTGTACATACTGCCCTCTGTCATACCCTCCACACTCCTCTCCTGTACATACTGCCCCCTGTCATACCCTCCATACTCCTCTCCTGTACATACTGTCCTCTGTCATACCCTCCACACTCCTCTCCTGTACACACTGCCCTCTGTCATATCCTCCACACTCCTCTCCTGTACATACTGCCCTCTGTCATACCCTCCACACTCCTCTCCTGTACATACTGTCCTCTGTCACACCCTCCACACTCCTCTCCTGTACATACTGTCCTCTGTCAGACCCTCCACACTCCTCTCCTGTACATACTGCCCTCTGTCATACCCTCCACACTCCTCTCCTGTACATACTGCCCTCTGTCATACCCTCCACACTCCTCTCCTGTACATACTGTCCTCTGTCATCCCCTCCACACTCCTCTCCTGTACATACTGTCCTCTGTCATACCCTCCACACTCCTCTCCTGTACATACTGCCCTCTGTCATATCCTCCACACTCCTCTCCTGCACATACTGTCCTCTGTCACACCCTCCACACTCCTCTCCTGTACATACTGTCCTCTGTCATACCCTCCACACTCCTCTCCTGTACATACTGCCCTCTGTCATATCCTCCACACTCCTCTCCTGTACATACTGCCCTCTGTCACACCCTCCACACTCCTCTCCTGTACATACTGTCCTCTGTCATACCCTCCACACTCCTCTCCTGTACATACTGCCCTCTGTCCTACCCTCCACACTCCTCTCCTGTACATACTGTCCTCTGTCACACCCTCCACACTCCTCTCCTGTACATACTGTCCTCTGTCATACCCTCCACACTCCTCTCCTGTACATACTGTCCTCTGTCATACCCTCCACACTCCTCTCCTGTACATACTGTCCTCTGTCATACCATCCACACTCCTCTCCTGTACATACTGTCCTCTGTCACACCCTCCACACTCCTCTCCTGTACATACTGTCCTCTGTCATCCCCTCCACACTCCTCTCCTGTACATACTGCCCTCTGTCATACCCTCCACACTCCTCTCCTGTACATACTGCCCTCTGTCATATCCTCCACACTCCTCTCCTGTACATACTGTCCTCTGTCATACCCTCCACACTCCTCTCCTGTACATACTGTCCTCTGTCATACCATCCACACTCCTCTCCTGTACATACTGCCCTCTGTCATATCCTCCACACTCCTCTCCTGTACATACTGTCCTATGTCACACCCTCCACACTCCTCTCCTGTACATACTGTCCTCTGTCTTACCCTCCACACTCCTCTCCTGTACATACTGTCCTCTGTCATACCCTCCACACTCCTCTCCTGTACATACTGCCCTCTGTCATACCCTCCACACTCCTCTCCTGTACATACTGCCCTCTGTCATATCCTCCACACTCCTCTCCTGTACATACTGTCCTCTGTCATACCCTCCACACTCCTCTCCTGTACATACTGTCCTCTGTCATACCCTCCACACTCCTCTCCTGTACATACTGTCCTCTGTCACCCCCCTCCACACTCCTCTCCTGTACATACTGTCCTCTGTCACACCCTCCACACTCCTCTCCTGTACATACTGTCCTCTGTCATACCCTCCACACTCCTCTCCTGTACATACTGCCCTCTGTCACACCCTCCACACTCCTCTCCTGTACATACTGTCCTCTGTCATACCCTCCACACTCCTCTCCTGTACATACTGTCCTCTGTCATATCCTCCACACTCCTCTCCTGTACATACTGCCCTCTGTCACACCCTCCACACTCCTCTCCTGTACATACTGTCCTCTGTCACACCCTCCACACTCCTCTCCTGTACATACTGTCCTCTGTCATACCCTCCACACTCCTCTCCTGTACATACTGTCCTCTGTCATACCCTCCACACTCCTCTCCTGTACATACTGTCCTCTGTCATCCCCTCCACACTCCTCTCCTGTACATACTGTCCACTGTCACACCCTCCACTCTCCTCTCCTGTACATACTGTCCTCTGTCATACCCTCCACACTCCTCTCCTGTACATACTGCCCTCTGTCATACCCTCCACACTCCTCTCCTGTACATACTGCCCTCTGTCATACCCTCCACACTCCTCTCCTGTACATACTGTCCTCTGTCATACCCTCCACACTCCTCTCCTGTACATACTGCCCTCTGTCATATCCTCCACACTCCTCTCCTGTACATACTCCCCTCTGTCACATCCCCCACACTCCTCTCCTGTACATACTCCCCTCTGTCATACCCTCCACACTCCTCTCCTGTACATACTGTCCTCTGTCATACCCTCCACACTCCTCTCCTGTACATACTGCCCTCTGTCATACCCTCCACACTCCTCTCCTGTACATACTGTCCTCTGTCATACCCTCCACACTCCTCTCCTGTACATACTGCCCTCTGTCACACCCTCCACACTCCTCTCCTGTACATACTGTCCTCTGTCATACCCTCCACACTCCTCTCCTGTACATACTGTCCTCTGTCATACCCTCCACACTCCTCTCCTGTACATACTGTCCTCTGTCATACCCTCCACACTCCTCTCCTGTACATACTGTCCTCTGTCATCCCCTCCACACTCCTCTCCTGTACATACTGTCCTCTGTCATACCCTCCACACTCCTCTCCTGTACATACTGCCCTCTGTCATACCCTCCACACTCCTCTCCTGTACATACTGTCCTCTGTCATACCCTCCACACTCCTCTCCAGTACATACTGCCCTCTGTCATACCCTCCACACTCCTCTCCAGTACATACTGCCCTCTGTCACACCCTCCACACTCCTCTCCTGTACATACTGTCCTCTGTCATACCCTCCACACTCCTCTCCTGTACATACTGTCCTCTGTCATACCCTCCACACTCCTCTCCTGTACGTACTGTCCTCTGTCATACCCTCCACACTCCTCTCCTGTACATACTGTCCTCTGTCATACCCTCCACACTCCTCTCCTGTACATACTGTCCTCTGTCATCCCCTCCACACTCCTCTCCTGTACATACTGTCCTCTGTCACACCCTCCACACTCCTCTCCTGTACATACTGCCCTCTGTCATCCCCTCCACACTCCTCTCCTGTACATACTGCCCTCTGTCATACCCTCCATACTCCTCTCCTGTACATACTGCCCTCTGTCATACCCTCCATACTCCTCTCCTGTACATACTGTCCTCTGTCATCCCCTCCACACTCCTCTCCTGTACATACTGTCCTCTGTCACACCCTCCACACTCCTCTCCTGTACATACTGCCCTCTGTCATCCCCTCCACACTCCTCTCCTGTACATACTGCCCTCTGTCATACCCTCCATACTCCTCTCCTGTACATACTGTCCTCTGTCATACCCTCCACACTCCTCTCCTGTACATACTGCCCTCTGTCATACCCTCCACACTTCTCTCCTGTACATACTGCCCTCTGTCATACCCTCCACACTCCTCTCCTGTACATACTGTCCTCTGTCATACCCTCCACACTCCTCTCCTGTACATACTGTCCTCTGTCATATCCTCCACACTCCTCTCCTGTACATACTGTCCTCTGTCATACCCTCCACACTCCTCTCCTGTACATACTGTCCTCTGTCATCCCCTCCACACTCCTCTCCTGTACATACTGTCCTCTGTCATCCCCTCCACACTCCTCTCCTGTACATACTGTCCTCTGTCACACCCTCCACACTCCTCTCCTGTACATACTGTCCTCTGTCATCCCCTCCACACTCCTCTCCTGTACATACTGTATTCTGTTATACCCTCCACACTCCTCTCCTGTACATACTCCCCTCTGTCATACCCTCCACACTCCTCTCCTGTACATACTGTCCTCTGTCACACCCTCCACACTCCTCTCCTGTACATACTGTCCTCTGTCATACCCTCCACACTCCTCTCCTGTACATACTGTCCTCTGTCATACCATCCACACTCCTCTCCTGTACATACTGCCCTCTGTCATACCCTCCACACTCCTCTCCTGTACATACTGTCCTCTGTCACACCCTCCACACTCCTCTCCTGTACATACTGTCCTCTGTCACATCCCCCACACTCCTCTCCTGTACATACTGTCCTCTGTCACACCCTCCACACTCCTCTCCTGTACATACTGTCCTCTGTCACATCCCCCACACTCCTCTCCTGTACATACTGTCCTCTGTCACACCCTCCACACTCCTCTCCTGTACATACTGTCCTCTGTTATACCCTCCACACTCCTCTCCTGTACATACTGCCCTCTGTCATCCTCTCCACACTCCTCTCCTGTACATACTGTCCTCTGTCACACCCTCCACACTCCTCTCCTGTACATACTGTCCTCTGTCATACCCTCCAAACTCCTCTCCTGTACATACTGTCCTCTGTCACACCCTCCACACTCCTCTCCTGTACATACTGTCCTCTGTCATACCCTCCACACTCCTCTCCTGTACATACTGCCCTCTGTCATACCCTCCACACTCCTCTCCTGTACATACTGTCCTCTGTCATACCCTCCAAACTCCTCTCCTGTACATACTGTCCTCTGTCATACCCTCCACACTCCTCTCCTGTACATACTGTCCTCTGTCATATCCTCCACACTCCTCTCCTGTACATACTGCCCTCTGTCATACTCTCCACACTCCTCTCCTGTACATACTGCCCTCTGTCATACCCTCCACACTCCTCTCCTGTACATACTGCCCTCTGTCATACCCTCCACACTCCTCTCCTGTACATACTGCCCTCTGTCATACCCTCCACACTCCTCTCCTGTACATACTGTCCTCTGTCACACCCTCCACACTCCTCTCCTGTACATACTGTCCTCTGTCATACCCTCCACACTCCTCTCCTGTACATACTGCCCTCTGTCATACCATCCACACTCCTCTCCTGTACATACTCCCCTCTGTCATACCCTCCACACTCCTCTCCTGTACATACTGCCCTCTGTCATACCCTCCACACTCCTCTCCTGTACATACTGTCCTCTGTCATACCCTCCACACTCCTCTCCTGTACATACTGTCCTCTGTCACACCCTCCACACTCCTCTCCTGTACATACTGCCCCCTGTCATACCCTCCATACTCCTCTCCTGTACATACTGCCCTCTGTCATATCCTCCACACTCCTCTCCTGTACATACTGCCCTCTGTCATACCCTCCACACTCCTCTCCTGTACATACTGTCCTCTGTCACACCCTCCACACTCCTCTCCTGTACATACTGTCCTCTGTCACATCCCCCACACTCCTCTCCTGTACATACTGTCCTCTGTCAGACCCTCCACACTCCTCTCCTGTACATACTGCCCCCTGTCATACCCTCCATACTCCTCTCCTGTACATACTGCCCTCTGTCATATCCTCCACACTCCTCTCCTGTACATACTGTCCTCTGTCATCCCTCCACACTCCTCTCCTGTACATACTGTCCTCTGTCATACCCTCCACACTCCTCTCCTGTACATACTGTCCTCTGTCATACCCTCCACACTCCTCTCCTGTACATACTGTCCTCTGTCACACCCTCCACACTCCTCTCCTGTACATACTGTCCTCTGTCATACCCTCCACACTCCTCTCCTGTACATACTGTCCTCTGTCATACCCTCCACACTCCTCTCCTGTACATACTGCCCTCTGTCACATCCCCCACACTCCTCTCCTGTACATACTGTCCTCTGTCATACCCTCCACACTCCTCTCCTGTACATACTGCCCTCTGTCATATCCTCCACACTCCTCTCCTGTACATACTGTCCTCTGTCATCCCCTCCACACTCCTCTCCTGTACATACTGTCCTCTGTTATACCATCCACACTCCTCTCCTGTACATACTGTCCTCTGTCATACCCTCCACACTCCTCTCCTGTACATACTGCCCTCTGTCATACCCTCCACACTCCTCTCCTGTACATACTGCCCTCTGTCATACCCTCCACACTCCTCTCCTATACATACTGTCCTCTGTCATACCCTCCACACTCCTCTCCTGTACATACTGCCCTCTGTCATACCCTCCACACTCCTCTCCTGTACATACTGCCCTCTGTCATACCCTCCACACTCCTCTCCTGTACATACTGCCCTCTGTCATACCCTTCACACTCCTCTCCTGTACATACTGTCCTCTGTCATACCCTCCACACTCCTCTCCTGTACATACTGCCCTCTGTCATACCCTCCACACTCCTCTCCTGTACATACTGTCCTCTGTCATACCCTCCACACTCCTCTCCTGTACATACTGTCCTCTGTCATACCCTCCACACTCCTCTCCTCTACATACTGCCCTCTGTCATCCCCTCCACACTCCTCTCCTGTACATACTGTCCTCTGTCACACCCTCCACACTCCTCTCCTGTACATACTGTCCTCTGTCATACCCTTCACACTCCTCTCCTGTACATACTCCCCTCTGTCATACCCTCCACACTCCTCTCCTGTACATACTGTCCTCTGTCATACCCTCCACACTCCTCTCCTGTACATACTGTCCTCTGTCATACCCTCCAAACTCCTCTCCTGTACATACTGTCCTCTGTCATACCCTCCACACTCCTCTCCTGTACATACTGTCCTCTGTCATACCCTCCACACTCCTCTCCTGTACATACTGTCCTCTGTCATATCCTCCACACTCCTCTCCTGTACATACTGCCCTCTGTCATACCCTCCACACTTCTCTCCTGTACATACTGCCCTCTGTCATACCCTCCACACTCCTCTCCTGTACATACTGTCCTCTGTCATACCCTCCACACTCCTCTCCTGTACATACCACCCACTGTCACACCCTCCACACTCCTCTCCTGTACATACTGTCCACTGTCATACCCTCCACACTCCTCTCCTGTACATACTGTCCTCTGTCATACCTTCCACACTCCTCTCCTGTACATACTGTCCTCTGTCATACCCTCCACACTCCTCTCCTGTACATACTGTCCTCTGTCATCCCCTCCACACTCCTCTCCTGTACATACTGCCCTCTGTCATCCCCTCCACACTCCTCTCCTGTATATACTGTCCTCTGTCATACCTTCCACACTCCTCTCCTGTACATACTGTCCTCTGTCATCCCCTCCACACTCCTCTCCTGTACATACTGTCCTCTGTCATCCCCTCCACACTCCTCTCCTGTACATACTGTCCTCTGTCATCCCCTCCACACTCCTCTCCTGTATATACTGTCCTCTGTCATACCTTCCACACTCCTCTCCTGTACATACTGTCCTCTGTCATACCCTCCACACTCCTCTCCTGTACATACTGTCCTCTGTCATACCTTCCACACTCCTCTCCTGTACATACTGTCCACTGTCATACCCTCCACACTCCTCTCCTATACATACTGTCCTCTGTCATACCCTCCATACTCCTCTCCTGTACATACTGTCCTCTGTCATACCCTCCACACTCCTCTCCTGTACATACTGCCCTCTGTCATACCCTCCACACTCCTCTCCTGTACATACTGCCCTCTGTCATACCCTCCACACTCCTCTCCTGTACATACTGTCCTCTGTCATCCCCTCCACACTCCTCTCCTGTACATACTGTCCTCTGTCATATCCTCCACACTCCTCTCCTGTACATACTGCCCTCTGTCATACCCTCCACACTCCTCTCCTGTACATACTGTCCTCTGTCATACCATCCACACTCCTCTCCTGTACATACTGTCCTCTGTCATACCCTCCACACTCCTCTCCTGTACATACTGTCCTCTGTCATACCCTCCACACTCCTCTCCTGTACATAATGCCCTCTGTCATACCCTCCACACTCCTCTCCTGTACATACTGCCCTCTGTCATACCCTCCACACTCCTCTCCTGTACATACTGTCCTCTGTCATACCCTCCACACTCCTCTCCTGTACATACTGTCCTCTGTCATACCCTCCACACTCCTCTCCTCTACATACTGCCCTCTGTCATCCCCTCCACACTCCTCTCCTGTACATACTGTCCTCTGTCACACCCTCCACACTCCTCTCCTGTACATACTGTCCTCTGTCATACCCTCCACACTCCTCTCCTGTACATACTGTCCTCTGTTATACCCTCCACACTCCTCTCCTGTACATACTGCCCTCTGTCATCCTCTCCACACTCCTCTCCTGTACATACTGTCCTCTGTCACACCCTCCACACTCCTCTCCTGTACATACTGTCCTCTGTCATACCATCCACACTCCTCTCCTGTACATACTGCCCTCTGTCATACCCTCCACACTCCTCTCCTGTACATACTGTCCTCTGTCATACCCTCCACACTCCTCTCCTGTACATACTGTCCTCTGTCATACCCTCCAAACTCCTCTCCTGTACATACTGTCCTCTGTCATACCCTCCACACTCCTCTCCTGTACATACTGTCCTCTGTCATATCCTCCACACTCCTCTCCTGTACATACTGTCCTCTGTCACACCCTCCAAACTCCTCTCCTGTACATACTGTCCTCTGTCATACCCTCCACACTCCTCTCCTGTACATACTGTCCTCTGTCATATCCTCCACACTCCTCTCCTGTACATACTGTCCTCTGTCACATCCCCCACACTCCTCTCCTGTACATACTGTCCTCTGTCATACCCTCCACACTCCTCTCCTGTACATACTGTCCTCTGTCACATCCCCCACACTCCTCTCCTGTACATACTGTCCTCTGTCATACCCTCCACACTCCTCTCCTGTACATACTGCCCTCTGTCATACCCTCCACACTCATCTCCTGTACATACTGTCCTCTGTCATACCCTCCACACTCCTCTCCTGTACATACTGTCCTCTGTCATATCCTCCACACTCCTCTCCTGTACATACTGTCCTCTGTCATACCCTCCACACTCCTCTCCTGTACATACTCCCCTCTGTCACACCCTCCACACTCCTCTCCTGTACATACTGTCCTCTGTCATACCCTCCACACTCCTCTCCTGTACATACTGCCCTCTGTCATACCCTCCACACTCCTCTCCTGTACATACTGCCCTCTGTCATACCCTCCACACTCCTCTCCTGTACATACTGCCCTCTGTCATACCCTCCACACTCCTCTCCTGTACATACTGCCCTCTGTCATACCCTCCACACTCCTCTCCTGTACATACTGCCCTCTGTCATACCCTCCACACTCCTCTCCTGTACATACTCCCCTCTGTCATCCCCTCCACACTCCTCTCCTGTACATACTGCCCTCTGTCATCCCCTCCACACTCCTCTCCTGTACATACTGCCCTCTGTCATACCCTCCATACTCCTCTCCTGTACATACTGTCCTCTGTCACACCCTCCACACTCCTCTCCTGTACATACTCCCCTCTGTCATACCCTCCACACTCCTCTCCTGTACATACTGCCCTCTGTCATCCCCTCCACACTCCTCTCCTGTACATACTGCCCTCTGTCATACCCTCCATACTCCTCTCCTGTACATACTGTCCTCTGTCACACCCTCCACACTCCTCTCCTGTACATACTCCCCTCTGTCACACCCTCCACACTCCTCTCCTGTACATACTCCCCTCTGTCATCCCCTCCACACTCCTCTCCTGTACATACTGCCCTCTGTCATCCCCTCCACACTCCTCTCCTGTACATACTGCCCTCTGTCACACCCTCCACACTCCTCTCCTGTACATACTGTCCTCTGTCATACCATCCACACTTCTCTCCTGTACATACTCCCCTCTGTCACACCCTCCACACTCCTCTCTTGTACATACTGTCCTCTGTCATACCCTCCAAACTCCTCTCCTGTACATACTGTCCTCTGTCATACCCTCCACACTCCTCTCCTGTACATACTGCCCTCTGTCATACCCTCCACACTCCTCTCCTGTACATACTGCCCTCTGTCATACCCTCCACACTCCTCTCCTGTACATACTGCCCTCTGACATCCCCTCCACACTCCTCTCCTGTACATACTGTCCTCTGTCATACCCTCCACACTCCTCTCCTGTACATACTGTCCTCTGTTATACCCTCCACACTCCTCTCCTGTACATACTGTCCTCTGTTATACCCTCCACACTCCTCTCCTGTACATACTGTCCTCTGTCATACCCTCCACACTCCTCTCCTGTACATACTGTCCTCTGTCATACCCTCCAAACTCCTCTCCTGTACATACTGTCCTCTGTCATACCCTCCACACTCCTCTCCTGTACATACTGTCCTCTGTCATACCCTCCACACTCCTCTCCTGTACATACTGTCCTCTGTCATACCCTCCACACTCCTCTCCTGTACATACTGTCTCCTCTCCATACACTCCTCTCCTTTACATACTGTCCTCTGTCACACCCTCCACACTCCTCTCCTGTACATACTGTCCTCTGTCATACCCTCCACACTCCTCTCCTGTACATACTGTCCTCTGTCATACCCTCCACACTCCTCTCCTGTACATACTGTCCTCTGTCATACCCTCCACACTCCTCTCCTGTACATACTGTCTCCTCTCCATACACTCCTCTCCTTTACATACTGTCCTCTGTCACACCCTCCACACTCCTCTCCTGTACATACTGTCCTCTGTCACACCCTCCACACTCCTCTCCTGTACATACTGTCCTCTGTCATACTCTCCACACTCCTCTCCTGTACATACTGTCCTCTGTCACACCCTCCACACTCCTCTCCTGTACATACTGTCCTCTGTCATACTCTCCACACTCCTCTCCTGTACATACTGCCCTCTGTCATACCCTCCACACTCCTCTCCTGTACATACTGCCCTCTGTCATACTCTCCACACTCCTCTCCTGTACATACTGTCCTCTGTCACATCCCCCACACTCCTCTCCTGTACATACTGCCCTCTGTCACACCCTCCACACTCCTCTCCTGTACATACTGCCCTCTGTCATATCCTCCACACTCCTCTCCTGTACATACTGTCCTCTGTCATACCCTCCACACTCCTCTCCTGTACATACTGTCCTCTGTCATCCCCTCCACACTCCTCTCCTGTACATACTGTCCTCTGTCATACCCTCCACACTCCTCTCCTGTACATACTGTCCTCTGTCATACCCTCCACACTCCTCTCCTGTACATACTGTCCTCTGTCATACCCTCCACACTCCTCTCCTGTACATACTGTCCTCTGTCATACCCTCCACACTCCTCTCCTGTACATACTGTCCTCTGTCATACCCTCCACACTCCTCTCCTGTACATACTGTCCTCTGTCATACCCTCCACACTCCTCTCCTGTACATACTGTCCTCTGTCATATCCTCCACACTCCTCTCCTGTACATACTGTCCTCTGTCATATCCTCCACACTCCTCTCCTGTACATACTGTCCTCTGTCATACCCTCCACACTCCTCTCCAGTACATACTGCCCTCTGTCATACCCTCCACACTCCTCTCCAGTACATACTGCCCTCTGTCACACCCTCCACACTCCTCTCCTGTACATACTGCCCTCTGTCATACCCTCCACACTCCTCTCCTGTACATACTGTCCTCTGTCATATCCTCCACACTCCTCTCCTGTACATACTGTCCTCTGTCATACCATCCACACTCCTCTCCTGCACATACTGTCCTCTGTCACACCCTCCACACTCCTCTCCTGTACATACTGTCCTCTGTCATACCCTCCCCACTCCTCTCCTGTACATACTGTCCTCTGTCATACCCTCCACACTCCTCTCCTGTACATACTGTCCTCTGTCATATCCTCCACACTCCTCTCCTGTACATACTGCCCTCTGTCATACCCTCCACACTCCTCTCCTGTACATACTGTCCTCTGTCATACCCTCCACACTCCTCTCCTGTACATACTGTCCTCTGTCATATCCTCCACACTCCTCTCCTGTACATACTGTCCTCTGTCATACCCTCCACACTCCTCTCCTGTACATACTGCCCTCTGTCACACCCTCCACACTCCTCTCCTGTACATACTGTCCTCTGTCACACCCTCCACACTCCTCTCCTGTACATACTGTCCTCTGTCATACCATCCACACTCCTCTCCTGTACATACTGTCCTCTGTCATACCCTCCACACTCCTCTCCTGTACATACTGTCCTCTGTCATACCCTCCACACTCCTCTCCTGTACATACTGCCCTCTGTCATACCCTCCACACTCCTCTCCTGTACATACTGCCCTCTGTCATCCCCTCCACACTCCTCTCCTGTACATACTGTCCTCTGTCATACCCTCCACACTCCTCTCCTGTACATACTGTCCTCTGTCATCCCCTCCACACTCCTCTCCTGTACATACTGCCCTCTGTCATATCCTCCACACTCCTCTCCTGTACATACTGTCCTCTGTCATATCCTCCACACTCCTCTCCTGTACATACTGTATTCTGTTATACCCTCCACACTCCTCTCCTGTACATACTCCCCTCTGTCATACCATCCACACTCCTCTCCTGCACATACTGCCCTCTGTCATACCCTCCACACTCCTCTCCTGTACATACTGCCCTCTGTCACACCCTCCACACTCCTCTCCTGTACATACTGTCCTCTGTCATACCCTCCACACTCCTCTCCTGTACATACTGTCCTCTGTCATATCCTCCACACTCCTCTCCTGTACATACTGTCCTCTGTCATACCCTCCACACTCCTCTCCTGTACATACTGTCCTCTGTCATACCCTCCACACTCCTCTCCTGTACATACTGTCCTCTGTCATACCCTCCACACTCCTCTCCTGTACATACTGCCCTCTGTCACACCCTCCACACTCCTCTCTTGTACATACTGTCCTCTGTCATACCCTCCAAACTCCTCTCCTGTACATACTGTCCTCTGTCATACCCTTCACACTCCTCTCCTGTACATACTGCCCTCTGACATACCCTCCATACTCCTCTCCTGTACATACTGTCCTCTGTCATACCCTCCACACTCCTCTCCTGTACATACTGCCCTCTGTCACACCCTCCACACTCCTCTCTTGTACATACTGTCCTCTGTCATACCCTCCAAACTCCTCTCCTGTACATACTGTCCTCTGTCATACCCTTCACACTCCTCTCCTGTACATACTGTCCTCTGTCATACCCTTCACACTCCTCTCCTGTACATACTGCCCTCTGACATACCCTCCATACTCCTCTCCTGTACATACTGTCCTCTGTCATCCCCTCCACACTCCTCTCCTGTACATACTGTCCTCTGTCATACCCTCCAAACTCCTCTCCTGTACATACTGTCCTCTGTCATACCCTTCACACTCCTCTCCTGTACATACTGCCCTCTGTCATACCCTCCACACTCCTCTCCTGTACATACTGTCTCCTCTCCATACACTCCTCTCCTGTACATACTGTCCTCTGTCACACCCTCCACACTCCTCTCCTGTACATACTGTCCTCTGTCATACCCTCTACACTCCTCTCCTGTACATACTGTCCTCTGTCATACCCTCCACACTCCTCTCCTGTACATACTGTCCTCTGTCATACCTTCCACACTCCTCTCCTGTACATACTGTCCTCTGTCATATCCTCCACACTCCTCTCCTGTACATACTGTCCTCTGTCATACCCTCCACACTTCTCTCCTGTACATACTGTCCTCTGTCACACCCTCCACACTCCTCTCCTGTACATACTGTCCTCTGTCATACTCTCCACACTCCTCTCCTGTACATACTGTCCTCTGTCACACCCTCCACACTCCTCTCCTGTACATACTGTCCTCTGTCACACCCTCCACACTCCTCTCCTGTACATACTGTCCTCTGTCATATCCTCCACACTCCTCTCCTGTACATACTGTCCTCTGTCACATCCTCCACACTCCTCTCCTGTACATACTGTCCTCTGTCATATCCTCCACACTTCTCTCCTGTACATACTGTCCTCTGTCACACCCTCCACACTCCTCTCCTGTACATACTGTCCTCTGTCATACTCTCCACACTCCTCTCCTGTACATACTGTCCTCTGTCACACCCTCCACACTCCTCTCCTGTACATACTGTCCTCTGTCACACCCTCCACACTCCTCTCCTGTACATACTGTCCTCTGTCATATCCTCCACACTCCTCTCCTGTACATACTGTCCTCTGTCATACCCTCCAAACTCCTCTCCTGTACATACTGTCCTCTGTCATACCCTCCACACTCCTCTCCTGTACATACTGTCCTCTGTCATACCCTCCACACTCCTCTCCTGTACATACTGTCCTCTGTCATACCCTCCACACTCCTCTCCTGTACATACTGTCCTCTGTCATACCCTCCACACTCCTCTTCTGTACATACTGTCCTCTGTCATACCCTCCACACTCCTCTCCTGTACATACTGCCCTCTGTCATACCCTCCACACTCCTCTCCTGTACATACTGCCCTCTGTCATACACTCCACACTCCTCTCCTGTATATACTGCCCTCTGTCATACCCTCCACACTCCTCTACTGTACATACTGTCCTCTGTCATACCCTCCACACTCCTCTCCTGTACATACTGTCCTCTGTCACACCCTCCACACTCCTCTCCTATACATACTGCCCTCTGTCATACCCTCCACACTCCTCTCCTGTACATACTGCCCTCTGTCATACCCTCCACACTCCTCTCCTGTACATACTGCCCTCTGTCATACCCTCCATACTCCTCTCCTGTACATACTGTCCACTGTCATATAATCCACACTCCTCTCCTGTACATACTGTCCTCTGTCATCCCCTCCACACTCCTCTCCTGTACATACTGTCCTCTGTCATCCCCTCCACACTCCTCTCCTGTACATACTGCCCTCTGTCATACCCTCCACACTCCTCTCCTGTACATACTGCCCTCTGTCATACCCTCCACACTCCTCTCCTGTACATACTGCCCTCTGTCATACCCTCCATACTCCTCTCCTGTACATACTGTCCACTGTCATATAATCCACACTCCTCTCCTGTACATACTGTCCTCTGTCATCCCCTCCACACTCCTCTCCTGTACATACTGTCCTCTGTCATCCCCTCCACACTCCTCTCCTGTACATACTGCCCTCTGTCATACCCTCCACACTCCTCTCCTGTACATACTGTCCTCTGTCACTCTCTCCACACTCCTCTCCTGTACATACTGTCCTCTGTCATACCCTCTACACTCCTCTCCTGTACATACTGTCCTCTGTCATACTTTCCACACTCCTCTCCTGTACATACTGTCCTCTGTCATACCCTCCACACTCCTCTCCTGTACATACTGTCCTCTGTCATATCCTCCACACTCCTCTCCTGTACATACTGCCCTCTGTCATACCCTCCACACTCCTCTCCTGTACATACTGTCCTCTGTCACACCCTCCACACTCCTCTCCTGTACATACTGTCCTCTGTCACACCCTCCACACTCCTCCCCTGTACATACTGTCCTCTGTCACACCCTCCATACTCCTCTCCTGTACATACTGTCCTCTGTCATACCCTCCACACTCCTCTCCTGTACATACTGTCCTCTATCACACCCTCCACACTCCTCTCCTGTACATACTGTCCTCTGTCATACCCTCCACACTCCTCTCCTGTACATACTGTCCTCTGTCATACCCTCCACACTCATCTCCTGTACATACTGTCCTCTGTCATATCCTCCACACTCCTCTCCTGTACATACTGCCCTCTGTCATACCCTCCACACTCCTCTCCTGTACATACTGCCCTCTGTCATACCCTCCATACTCCTCTCCTGTACATACTGTCCACTGTCATATAATCCACACTCCTCTCCTGTACATACTGTCCTCTGTCATCCCCTCCACACTCCTCTCCTGTACATACTGTCCTCTGTCATCCCCTCCACACTCCTCTCCTGTACATACTGCCCTCTGTCATACCCTCCACACTCCTCTCCTGTACATACTGCCCTCTGTCATACCCTCCACACTCCTCTCCTGTACATACTGCCCTCTGTCATACCCTCCATACTCCTCTCCTGTACATACTGTCCACTGTCATATAATCCACACTCCTCTCCTGTACATACTGTCCTCTGTCATCCCCTCCACACTCCTCTCCTGTACATACTGTCCTCTGTCATCCCCTCCACACTCCTCTCCTGTACATACTGCCCTCTGTCATACCCTCCACACTCCTCTCCTGTACATACTGTCCTCTGTCACTCTCTCCACACTCCTCTCCTGTACATACTGTCCTCTGTCATACCCTCTACACTCCTCTCCTGTACATACTGTCCTCTGTCATACTTTCCACACTCCTCTCCTGTACATACTGTCCTCTGTCATACCCTCCACACTCCTCTCCTGTACATACTGTCCTCTGTCATATCCTCCACACTCCTCTCCTGTACATACTGCCCTCTGTCATACCCTCCACACTCCTCTCCTGTACATACTGTCCTCTGTCACACCCTCCACACTCCTCTCCTGTACATACTGTCCTCTGTCACACCCTCCACACTCCTCCCCTGTACATACTGTCCTCTGTCACACCCTCCATACTCCTCTCCTGTACATACTGTCCTCTGTCATACCCTCCACACTCCTCTCCTGTACATACTGTCCTCTATCACACCCTCCACACTCCTCTCCTGTACATACTGTCCTCTGTCATACCCTCCACACTCCTCTCCTGTACATACTGTCCTCTGTCATACCCTCCACACTCATCTCCTGTACATACTGTCCTCTGTCATATCCTCCACACTCCTCTCCTGTACATACTGTCCTCTGTCATATCCTCCACACTCCTCTCCTGTACATACTGTCCTCTGTCATCCCCTCCACACTCCTCTCCTGTACATACTGTCCTCTGTCATACCCTCCACACTCCTCTCCTGTACATACTGTCCTCTGTCATACCCTCCACACTCCTCTCCTGTACATACTGTCCTCTGTCATACCCTCCACACTCATCTCCTGTACATACTGTCCTCTGTCATACCCTCCACACTCCTCTCCTGTACATACTGTCCTCTGTCATACCCTCCACACTCATCTCCTGTACATACTGTCCACTGTCATACCTCCCACACTCCTCTCCTGTACATACTGCCCTCTGTCATACCCTCCAAACTCCTCTCCTGTACATACTGCCCTCTGTCACACCCTCCACACTCCTCTCCTGTACATACTGTCCTCTGTCATACCTTCCACACTCCTCTCCTGTACATACTGCCCTCTGTCATACCCTCCACACTCCTCTCCTGTACATACTCCCCTCTGTCATACCCTCCACACTCCTCTCCTGTACATACTGTCCTCTGTCATACCCTCCACACTCCTCTCCTGTACATACTGTCCTCTGTCATATCCTCCACACTCCTCTCCTGTACATACTGTCCTCTGTCATACCCTCCACACTACTCTCCTGTACATACTGCCCTCTGTCATACCCTCCACACTCCTCTCCTGTACATACTGTCCTCTGTCACACCCTCCACACTCCTCTCCTGTACATACTGTCCTCTGTCACACCCTCCACACTCCTCTCCTGTACATACTGTCCTCTGTCATATCCTCCACACTCCTCTCCTGTACATACTGCCCTCTGTCATACCCTCCACACTCCTCTCCTGTACATACTCCCCTCTGTCATACCCTCCACACTCCTCTCCTGTACATACTGCCCTCTGTCATACCCTCCACACTCCTCTCCTGTACATACTGTCCTCTGTCACACCCTCCACACTCCTCTCCTGTACATACTGTTCTCTGTCACACCCTCCACACTCCTCTCCTGTACATACTCCCCTCTGTCATACCCTCCACACTCCTCTCCTGTACATACTGCCCTCTGTCATACCCTCCACACTCCTCTCCTGTACATACTGCCCTCTGTCATACCCTCCACACTCCTCTCCTGTACATACTGTCCTCTGTCATACCCTCCACACTCCTCTCCTGTACATACTGTCCTCTGTCATACCCTCCACACTCCTCTCCTGTACATACTGTCCTCTGTCATACCCTCCACACTCCTCTCCTATACATACTGCCCTCTGTCATACCCTCCACACTCCTCTCCTGTACATACTGTCCTCTGTCATATCCTCCACACTCCTCTCCTGTACATACTGCCCTCTGTCACACCCTCCACACTCCTCTCCTGTACATACTGTCCTCTGTCACACCCTCCACACTCCTCTCCTGTACATACTGTCCTCTGTCATATCCTCCACACTCCTCTCCTGTACATACTGTCCTCTGTCATACCCTCCAAACTCCTCTCCTGTACATACTGCCCTCTGTCATACCCTCCACACTCCTCTCCTGTACATACTGTCCTCTGTCATACCCTCCACACTCCTCTCCTGTACATACTGCCCTCTGTCATACCCTCCACACTCCTCTCCTATACATACTGTCCTCTGTCACTCTCTCCACACTCCTCTCCTGTACATACTGCCCTCTGTCATACCCTCCACACTCCTCTCCTATACATACTGCCCTCTGTCATACCCTCCATACTCCTCTCCTATACATACTGTCCTCTGTCACTCTCTCCACACTCCTCTCCTGTACATACTGCCCTCTGTCATACCCTCCACACTCCTCTCCTATACATACTGCCCTCTGTCATACCCTCCATACTCCTCTCCTGTACATACTGTCCTCTGTCATACCCTCCACACTCCTCTCCTGTACACACTGTCCTCTGTCATACCCTCCATACTCCTCTCCTGTACATACTGTCCTCTGTCATACCCTCCACACTCCTCTCCTGTACATACTGTCCACTGTCATACCCTCCACACTCCTCTCCTGTACATACTCCCCTCTGTCATACCCTCCACACTCCTCTCCTGTACATACTGTCCTCTGTCATACCCTCCACACTCCTCTCCTGTACATACTGCCCTCTGTCATACCCTCTACACTCCTCTCCTGTACATACTGTCCTCTGTCATATCCTCCACACTCCTCTCCTGTACATACTGCCCTCTGTCATACCCTCCACACTCCTCTCCTGTACATACTGTCCACTGTCATACCCTCCACACTCCTCTCCTATACATACTGTCCTCTGTCATACCCTCCATACTCCTCTCCTGTACATACTGTCCTCTGTCATACCCTCCACATTCCTCTCCTGTACATACTGCCCTCTGTCATCCCCTCCACACTCCTCTCCTGTACATACTGCCCTCTGTCATCCCCTCCACACTCCTCTCCTGTACATACTGCCCTCTGTCATACCCTCCACACTCCTCTCCTGTACAAACTGCCCTCTGTCATACCCACCATACTCCTCTCCTGTACATATTGTCCTCTGTCACACCCTCCACACTCCTCTCCTGTACATACTCCCCTCTGTCATATCCTCCACACTCCTCTCCTGTACATACTGTCCTCTGTCATACCCTCCACACTCCTCTCCTGTACATACTGTCCTCTGTCACACCCTCCACACTCCTCTCCTGTACATACTGTCCTCTGTCATATCCTCCACACTCCTCTCCTGTACATACTGCCCTCTGTCATACCATCCACACTCCTCTCCTGTACATACTGCCCTCTGTCACACCCTCCACACTCCTCTCCTGTACATACTGTCCTCTGTCACATCCCCCACACTCCTCTCCTGTACATACTGCCCTCTGTCATACCCTCCACACTCCTCTCCTGTACATACTGTCCTCTGTCATCCCCTCCACACTCCTCTCCTGTACATACTGCCCTCTGTCATACCCTCCACACTCCTCTCCTGTACATACTGTCCTCTGTCATACCCTCCACACTCCTCTCCTGTACATACTGCCCTCTGTCATACCCTCCACACTCCTCTCCTGTACATACTGTCCTCTGTCATACCCTCCACACTCCTCTCCTGTACATACTGTCCTCTGTCATACCCTCCACACTCCTCTCCTGTACATACTGTCCTCTGTCACATCCCCCACACTCCTCTCCTGTACATACTGTCCTCTGTCATACCCTCCACACTCCTCTCCTGTACATACTGTCCTCTGTCATACCCTCCACACTCCTCTCCTGTACATACTGTCCTCTGTCATACCCTCCACACTCCTCTCCTGTACATACTGTCCTCTGTCACATCCCCCACACTCCTCTCCTGTACATACTGTCCTCTGTCATACCATCCACACTCCTCTCCTGTACATACTGCCCTCTGTCATACCCTCCACACTCCTCTCCTGTACATACTGTCCTCTGTCATCCCCTCCACACTCCTCTCCTGTACATACTGTCCTCTATCACACCCTCCACACTCCTCTCCTGTACATACTGCCCTCTGTCATACCCTCCACACTCCTCTCCTGTACATACTGCCCTCTGTCATACCCTCCACACTCCTCTCCTGTACATACTGCCCTCTGTCATACCCTCCACACTCCTCTCCTGTACATACTGCCCTCTGTCATACCCTCCACACTCCTCTCCTGTACATACTGTCCTCTGTCATATCCTCCACACTCCTCTCCTGTACATACTGCCCTCTGTCATACCCTCCACACTCCTCTCCTGTACATACTGCCCTCTGTCACACCCTCCACACTCCTCTCCTGTACATACTGTCCTCTGTCATACCCTCCACACTCCTCTCCTGTACATACTGTCCTCTGTCATACCCTCCACACTCCTCTCCTGTACATACTGTCCTCTGTCATCCCCTCCACACTCCTCTCCTGTACATACTGCCCTCTGTCATACCCTCCACACTCCTCTCCTGTACATACTGTCCTCTGTCATACCCTCCACACTCCTCTCCTGTACATACTGTCCTCTGTCATACCCTCCACACTCCTCTCCTGTACATACTGTCCTCTGTCATACCCTCCACACTCCTCTCCTGTACATACTGCCCTCTGTCATCCCCTCCACACTCCTCTCCTGTACATACTGTCCTCTGTCATACCCTCCACACTCCTCTCCTGTACATACTGCCCTCTGTCATACTCTCCACACTCCTCTCCTGTACATACTGTCCTCTGTCATACCATCCACACTCCTCTCCTATACATACTGTCCTCTGTCACACCCTCCACACTCCTCTCCTGTACATACTGTCCTCTGTCATACCCTCCACACTCCTCTCCTGTACATACTGTCCTCTGTCATATCCTCCACACTCCTCTCCTGTACATACTGTCCTCTGTCATACTCTCCACACTCCTCTCCTGTACATACTGCCCTCTGTCATACCCTCCACACTCCTCTCCTGTACATACTGCCCTCTGTCATACCCTCCACACTCCTCTCCTGTATATACTGCCCTCTGTCATACCCTCCACACTCCTCTCCTGTACATACTGTCCTCTGTCATACCCTCCACACTCCTCTCCTGTACATACTGTCCTCTGTCACACCCTCCACACTCCTCTCCTATACATACTGCCCTCTGTCATACCCTCCACACTCCTCTCCTGTACATACTGCCCTCTGTCATACCCTCCACACTCCTCTCCTGTACATACTGCCCTCTGTCATACCCTCCATACTCCTCTCCTGTACATACTGTCCACTGTCATATAATCCACACTCCTCTCCTGTACATACTGTCCTCTGTCATCCCCTCCACACTCCTCTCCTGTACATACTGCCCTCTGTCATACCCTCCACACTCCTCTCCTGTACATACTGCCCTCTGTCATACCCTCCACACTCCTCTCCTGTACATACTGCCCTCTGTCATACCCTCCATACTCCTCTCCTGTACATACTGTCCACTGTCATATAATCCACACTCCTCTCCTGTACATACTGTCCTCTGTCATCCCCTCCACACTCCTCTCCTGTACATACTGTCCTCTGTCATCCCCTCCACACTCCTCTCCTGTACATACTGCCCTCTGTCATACCCTCCACACTCCTCTCCTGTACATACTGTCCTCTGTCACACCCTCCACACTCCTCTCCTGTACATACTGTCCTCTGTCACTCTCTCCACACTCCTCTCCTGTACATACTGTCCTCTGTCATACCCTCCACACTCCTCTCCTGTATATACTGCCCTCTGTCATACCCTCCACACTCCTCTCCTGTACATACTGTCCTCTGTCATACCCTCCACACTCCTCTCCTGTACATACTGTCCTCTGTCACACCCTCCACACTCCTCTCCTATACATACTGCCCTCTGTCATACCCTCCACACTCCTCTCCTGTACATACTGCCCTCTGTCATACCCTCCACACTCCTCTCCTGTACATACTGCCCTCTGTCATACCCTCCATACTCCTCTCCTGTACATACTGTCCACTGTCATATAATCCACACTCCTCTCCTGTACATACTGTCCTCTGTCATCCCCTCCACACTCCTCTCCTGTACATACTGTCCTCTGTCATCCCCTCCACACTCCTCTCCTGTACATACTGCCCTCTGTCATACCCTCCACACTCCTCTCCTGTACATACTGCCCTCTGTCATACCCTCCACACTCCTCTCCTGTACATACTGCCCTCTGTCATACCCTCCATACTCCTCTCCTGTACATACTGTCCACTGTCATATAATCCACACTCCTCTCCTGTACATACTGTCCTCTGTCATCCCCTCCACACTCCTCTCCTGTACATACTGTCCTCTGTCATCCCCTCCACACTCCTCTCCTGTACATACTGCCCTCTGTCATACCCTCCACACTCCTCTCCTGTACATACTGTCCTCTGTCATACCCTCCACACTCCTCTCCTGTACATACTGTCCTCTGTCACTCTCTCCACACTCCTCTCCTGTACATACTGTCCTCTGTCACACCCTCCACACTCCTCTCCTGTACATACTGTCCTCTGTCACTCTCTCCACACTCCTCTCCTGTACATACTGTCCTCTGTCATACTTTCCACACTCCTCTCCTGTACATACTGTCCTCTGTCATACTTTCCACACTCCTCTCCTGTACATACTGTCCTCTGTCATACCCTCTACACTCCTCTCCTGTACATACTGTCCTCTGTCATACCCTCCACACTCCTCTCCTGTACATACTGTCCTCTGTCACACCCTCCACACTCCTCTCCTGTACATACTGTCCTCTGTCATACCCTCTACACTCCTCTCCTGTACATACTGTCCTCTGTCATACCCTCCACACTCCTCTCCTGTACATACTGTCCTCTGTCACACCCTCCACACTCCTCTCCTGTACATACTGTCCTCTGTCATACCATCCACACTCCTCTCCTGTACATACTGTCCTCTGTCATACCCTCCACACTCCTCTCCTGTACATACTGTCCTCTGTCATCCCCTCCACACTCCTCTCCTGTACATACTGCCCTCTGTCATACCCTCCACACTCCTCTCCTGTACATACTCCCCTCTGTCATACCCTCCACACTCCTCTCCTGTACATACTGTCCTCTGTCATACCCTCCACACTCCTCTCCTATACATACTGCCCTCTGTCATACCCTCCACACTCCTCTCCTATACATACTGTCCTCTGTCATACCCTCCAAACTCCTCTCCTGTACATACTGCCCTCTGTCATCCCCTCCACACTCCTCTCCTGTACATACTGCCCTCTGTCATACCCTTCACACTCCTCTCCTGTACATACTGTCCTCTGTTATACCCTCCACACTCCTCTCCTGTACATACTGTCCTCTGTCACACCCTCCACACTCCTCTCCTGTACATACTGCCCTCTGTCATACCCTCCACACTCCTCTCCTGTACATACTGCCCTCTGTCATACCCTCCACACTCCTCTCCTGTACATACTGCCCTCTGTCATACCCTCCACACTCCTCTCCTGTACATACTGTCCTCTGTCATACCCTCCACACTCCTCTCCTGTACATACTGTCCTCTGTCATACCCTCCACACTCCTCTCCTGTACATACTGTGCTCTGTCATACCCTCCACACTCCTCTCCTGTACATACTGTCCTCTGTCATACCCTCCACACTCCTCTCCTGTACATACTGTCCTCTGTCATACCCTCCACACTCCTCTCCTGTACATACTGTCCTCTGTCATACCCTCCACACTCCTCTCCTGTACATACTGTCCTCTGTCACACCCTCCACACTCCTCTCCTGTACATACTGTCCTCTGTCATATCCTCCACACTCCTCTCCTGTACATACTGTCCTCTGTCATACCCTCCACACTCCTCTCCTGTACATACTGTCCTCTGTCATACCCTCCAAACTCCTCTCCTGTACATACTGTCCTCTGTCACACCCTCCACACTCCTCTCCTGTACATACTGTCCTCTGTCATATCCTCCAAACTCCTCTCCTGTACATACTGTCCTCTGTCATACCCTCCACACTCCTCTCCTGTACATACTGTCCTCTGTCATACCCTCCACACTCCTCTCCTGTACATACTGTCCTCTGTCACACCCTCCACACTCCTCTCCTGTACATACTGCCCTCTGTCATACCCTCCACACTCCTCTCCTGTACATACTGCCCTCTGTCATACCCTTCACACTCCTCTCCTGTACATACTGCCCTCTGTCATCCCCTCCACACTCCTCTCCTGTACATACTGTCCACTGTCATACCCTCCACACTCCTCTCCTGTACATACTGTCCTCTGTCATACCCTCCACACTCCTCTCCTGTACATACTGTCCTCTGTCACATCCCCCACACTCCTCTCCTGTACATACTGTCCTCTGTCACACCCTCCACACTCCTCTCCTGTACATACTGTCCTCTGTCACACCCTCCACACTCCTCTCCTGTACATACTGTCCTCTGTCATACCCTCCACACTCCTCTCCTGTACATACTGTCCTCTGTCATACCCTCCACACTCATCTCCTGTACATACTGTCCACTGTCATACCTCCCACACTCCTCTCCTGTACATACTGCCCTCTGTCATACCCTCCAAACTCCTCTCCTGTACATACTGCCCTCTGTCACACCCTCCACACTCCTCTCCTGTACATACTGTCCTCTGTCATACCCTCCACACTCCTCTCCTGTACATACTGTCCTCTGTCATACCCTCCACACTCCTCTCCTGTACATACTGTCCTCTGTCATACCCTCCACACTCCTCTCCTGTACATACTGTGCTCTGTCACACCCTCCACACTCCTCTCCTGTACATACTGTCCTCTGTCATACCCTCCACACTCCTCTCCTGTACATACTGTCCTCTGTCATACCCTCCACACTCCTCTCCTGTACATACTGCCCTCTGTCACACCCTCCACACTCCTCTCCTGTACATACTGCCCTCTGTCTTACCCTCCACACTCCTTTCCTGTACATACTGTCCACTGTCATACCTCCCACACTCCTCTCCTGTACATACTGCCCTCTGTCACACCCTCCACACTCCTCTCCTGTACATACTGCCCTCTGTCACACCCTCCACACTCCTCTCCTGTACATACTCCCCTCTGTCATACCCTCCACACTCCTCTCCTGTACATACTGTCCTCTGTCATACCCTCCACACTCCTCTCCTGTACATACTGTCCTCTGTCACACCCTCCACACTCCTCTCCTGTACATACTGTCCTCTGTCACACCCTCCACACTCCTCTCCTGTACATACTGTCCTCTGTCACACCCTCCACACTCCTCTCCTGTACATACTGTCCTCTGTCACACCCTCCACACTCCTCTCCTGTACATACTCCCCTCTGTCATACCCTCCACACTCCTCTCCTGTACATACTGTCCTCTGTCACACCCTCCACACTCCTCTCCTGTACATACTGTCCTCTGTCACACCCTCCACACTCCTCTCCTGTACATACTGTCCTCTGTCACACCCTCCACACTCCTCTCCTGTACATACTGTCCTCTGTCACACCCTCCACACTCCTCTCCTGTACATACTGTCCTCTGTCACACCCTCCACACTCCTCTCCTGTACATACTGCCCTCTGTCATACCCTCCACACTCCTCTCCTGTACATACTGTCCTCTGTCACACCTTCCACACTCCTCTCCTGTACATACTGCCCTCTGTCATACCCTCCACACTCCTCTCCTGTACATACTGTCCTCTGTCACATCCTTCACACTCCTCTCCTGTACATACTGTCCTCTGTCACACCCTCCACACTCCTCTCCTGTACATACTCCCCTCTGTCATACCCTCCACACTCCTCTCCTGTACATACTGTCCTCTGTCACACCCTCCACACTCCTCTCCTGTACATACTGTCCTCTGTCACACCCTCCACACTCCTCTCCTGTACATACTGCCCTCTGTCATACCCTCCACACTCCTCTCCTGTACATACTGCCCTCTATCACACCTTCCACACTCCTCTCCTGTACATACTGTCCTCTGTCATCCCCTCCACACTCCTCTCCTGTACATACTGCCCTCTGTCATACCCTCCACACTCCTCTCCTGTACATACTCCCCTCTGTCATACCCTCCACACTCCTCTCCTGTACATACTGTCCTCTGTCATACCCTCCACACTCCTCTCCTGTACATACTGCCCTCTGTCATACCCTCCACACTCCTCTCCTGTACATACTGTCCTCTGTCATACCCTCCACACTCCTCTCCTGTACATACTGTCCTCTGTCATACCCTCCACACTCCTCTCCTATACATACTGCCCTCTGTCATACCCTCCACACTCCTCTCCTATACATACTCCCCTCTGTCATACCCTCCACACTCCTCTCCTGTACATACTGTCCTCTGTCATACCCTCCACACTCCTCTCCTATACATACTGCCCTCTGTCATACCCTCCACACTCCTCTCCTATACATACTGTCCTCTGTCATACCCTCCACACTCCTCTCCTGTACATACTGTCCTCTGTCATCCCCTCCACACTCCTCTCCTGTACATACTGCCCTCTGTCATACCCTCCACACTCCTCTCCTGTACATACTCCCCTCTGTCATACCCTCCACACTCCTCTCCTGTACATACTGTCCTCTGTCATACCCTCCACACTCCTCTCCTATACATACTGCCCTCTGTCATACCCTCCACACTCCTCTCCTATACATACTGTCCTCTGTCATACCCTCCAAACTCCTCTCCTGTACATACTGCCCTCTGTCATCCCCTCCACACTCCTCTCCTGTACATACTGCCCTCTGTCATACCCTCCACACTCCTCTCCTGTACATACTGCCCTCTGTCATACCCTCCACACTCCTCTCCTGTACATACTGCCCTCTGTCATACCCTCCACACTCCTCTCCTGTACATACTGTCCTCTGTCATATCCTCCACACTCCTCTCCTGTACATACTCCCCTCTGTCATACCCTCCACACTCCTCTCCTGTACATACTGTCCTCTGTCAGACCCTCCACACTCCTCTCCTGTACATACTGTCCTCTGTCAGACCCTCCACACTCCTCTCCTGTACATACTGTCCTCTGTCATACCCTCCACACTCCTCTCCTGTACATACTGCCCTCTGTCATATCCTCCACACTCCTCTCCTGTACATACTGTCCTCTGTCATATCCTCCACACTCCTCTCCTGTACATACTCCCCTCTGTCATACCCTCCACACTCCTCTCCTGTACATACTGCCCTCTGTCATCCCCTCCACACTCCTCTCCTGTACATACTGCCCTCTGTCATACCCTCCACACTCCTCTCCTGTACATACTGCCCTCTGTCATACCCTCCACACTCCTCTCCTGTACATACTGCCCTCTGTCATACCCTCCACACTCCTCTCCTGTACATACTGTCCTCTGTCATATCCTCCACACTCCTCTCCTGTACATACTCCCCTCTGTCATACCCTCCACACTCCTCTCCTGTACATACTGTCCTCTGTCAGACCCTCCACACTCCTCTCCTGTACATACTGTCCTCTGTCAGACCCTCCACACTCCTCTCCTGTACATACTGTCCTCTGTCATACCCTCCACACTCCTCTCCTGTACATACTGCCCTCTGTCATATCCTCCACACTCCTCTCCTGTACATACTGTCCTCTGTCATATCCTCCACACTCCTCTCCTGTACATACTCCCCTCTGTCATACCCTCCACACTCCTCTCCTGTACATACTGTCCTCTGTCATACCCTCCACACTCCTCTCCTGTACATACTGTCCTCTGTCATATCCTCCACACTCCTCTCCTGTACATACTGTCCTCTGTCATACCCTCCACACTCCTCTCCTGTACATACTGTCCTCTGTCATACCCTCCACACTCCTCTCCTGTACATACTCCCCTCTGTCATACCCTCCACACTCCTCTCCTGTACATACTGTCCTCTGTCACATCCCCCACACTCCTCTCCTGTACATACTGTCCTCTGTCATACCATCCACACTCCTCTCCTGTACATACTGCCCTCTGTCATACCCTCCACACTCCTCTCCTGTACATACTGTCCTCTGTCATCCCCTCCACACTCCTCTCCTGTACATACTGTCCTCTATCACACCCTCCACACTCCTCTCCTGTACATACTGCCCTCTGTCATACCCTCCACACTCCTCTCCTGTACATACTGCCCTCTGTCATACCCTCCACACTCCTCTCCTGTACATACTGCCCTCTGTCATACCCTCCACACTCCTCTCCTGTACATACTGCCCTCTGTCACACCCTCCACACTCCTCTCCTGTACATACTGTCCTCTGTCACATCCCCCACACTCCTCTCCTGTACATACTGCCCTCTGTCATACCATCCACACTCCTCTCCTGTACATACTGTCCTCTGTCATACCCTCCACACTCCTCTCCTGTACATACTGCCCTCTGTCATACCCTCCACACTCCTCTCCTGTACATACTGTCCTCTGTCATATCCTCCACACTCCTCTCCTGTACATACTGCCCTCTGTCATACCCTCCACACTCCTCTCCTGTACATACTGCCCTCTGTCACACCCTCCACACTCCTCTCCTGTACATACTGTCCTCTGTCATACCCTCCACACTCCTCTCCTGTACATACTGTCCTCTGTCATACCCTCCACACTCCTCTCCTGTACATACTGTCCTCTGTCATCCCCTCCACACTCCTCTCCTGTACATACTGCCCTCTGTCATACCCTCCACACTCCTCTCCTGTACATACTGTCCTCTGTCATACCCTCCACACTCCTCTCCTGTACATACTGTCCTCTGTCATACCCTCCACACTCCTCTCCTGTACATACTGTCCTCTGTCATACCCTCCACACTCCTCTCCTGTACATACTGCCCTCTGTCATCCCCTCCACACTCCTCTCCTGTACATACTGTCCTCTGTCATACCCTCCACACTCCTCTCCTGTACATACTGCCCTCTGTCATACTCTCCACACTCCTCTCCTGTACATACTGTCCTCTGTCATACCATCCACACTCCTCTCCTATACATACTGTCCTCTGTCACACCCTCCACACTCCTCTCCTGTACATACTGTCCTCTGTCATACCCTCCACACTCCTCTCCTGTACATACTGTCCTCTGTCATATCCTCCACACTCCTCTCCTGTACATACTGTCCTCTGTCATACTCTCCACACTCCTCTCCTGTACATACTGCCCTCTGTCATACCCTCCACACTCCTCTCCTGTACATACTGCCCTCTGTCATACCCTCCACACTCCTCTCCTGTATATACTGCCCTCTGTCATACCCTCCACACTCCTCTCCTGTACATACTGTCCTCTGTCATACCCTCCACACTCCTCTCCTGTACATACTGTCCTCTGTCACACCCTCCACACTCCTCTCCTATACATACTGCCCTCTGTCATACCCTCCACACTCCTCTCCTGTACATACTGCCCTCTGTCATACCCTCCACACTCCTCTCCTGTACATACTGCCCTCTGTCATACCCTCCATACTCCTCTCCTGTACATACTGTCCACTGTCATATAATCCACACTCCTCTCCTGTACATACTGTCCTCTGTCATCCCCTCCACACTCCTCTCCTGTACATACTGCCCTCTGTCATACCCTCCACACTCCTCTCCTGTACATACTGCCCTCTGTCATACCCTCCACACTCCTCTCCTGTACATACTGCCCTCTGTCATACCCTCCATACTCCTCTCCTGTACATACTGTCCACTGTCATATAATCCACACTCCTCTCCTGTACATACTGTCCTCTGTCATCCCCTCCACACTCCTCTCCTGTACATACTGTCCTCTGTCATCCCCTCCACACTCCTCTCCTGTACATACTGCCCTCTGTCATACCCTCCACACTCCTCTCCTGTACATACTGTCCTCTGTCACACCCTCCACACTCCTCTCCTGTACATACTGTCCTCTGTCACTCTCTCCACACTCCTCTCCTGTACATACTGTCCTCTGTCATACCCTCCACACTCCTCTCCTGTATATACTGCCCTCTGTCATACCCTCCACACTCCTCTCCTGTACATACTGTCCTCTGTCATACCCTCCACACTCCTCTCCTGTACATACTGTCCTCTGTCACACCCTCCACACTCCTCTCCTATACATACTGCCCTCTGTCATACCCTCCACACTCCTCTCCTGTACATACTGCCCTCTGTCATACCCTCCACACTCCTCTCCTGTACATACTGCCCTCTGTCATACCCTCCATACTCCTCTCCTGTACATACTGTCCACTGTCATATAATCCACACTCCTCTCCTGTACATACTGTCCTCTGTCATCCCCTCCACACTCCTCTCCTGTACATACTGTCCTCTGTCATCCCCTCCACACTCCTCTCCTGTACATACTGCCCTCTGTCATACCCTCCACACTCCTCTCCTGTACATACTGCCCTCTGTCATACCCTCCACACTCCTCTCCTGTACATACTGCCCTCTGTCATACCCTCCATACTCCTCTCCTGTACATACTGTCCACTGTCATATAATCCACACTCCTCTCCTGTACATACTGTCCTCTGTCATCCCCTCCACACTCCTCTCCTGTACATACTGTCCTCTGTCATCCCCTCCACACTCCTCTCCTGTACATACTGCCCTCTGTCATACCCTCCACACTCCTCTCCTGTACATACTGTCCTCTGTCATACCCTCCACACTCCTCTCCTGTACATACTGTCCTCTGTCACTCTCTCCACACTCCTCTCCTGTACATACTGTCCTCTGTCACACCCTCCACACTCCTCTCCTGTACATACTGTCCTCTGTCACTCTCTCCACACTCCTCTCCTGTACATACTGTCCTCTGTCATACTTTCCACACTCCTCTCCTGTACATACTGTCCTCTGTCATACTTTCCACACTCCTCTCCTGTACATACTGTCCTCTGTCATACCCTCTACACTCCTCTCCTGTACATACTGTCCTCTGTCATACCCTCCACACTCCTCTCCTGTACATACTGTCCTCTGTCACACCCTCCACACTCCTCTCCTGTACATACTGTCCTCTGTCATACCCTCTACACTCCTCTCCTGTACATACTGTCCTCTGTCATACCCTCCACACTCCTCTCCTGTACATACTGTCCTCTGTCACACCCTCCACACTCCTCTCCTGTACATACTGTCCTCTGTCATACCATCCACACTCCTCTCCTGTACATACTGTCCTCTGTCATACCCTCCACACTCCTCTCCTGTACATACTGTCCTCTGTCATCCCCTCCACACTCCTCTCCTGTACATACTGCCCTCTGTCATACCCTCCACACTCCTCTCCTGTACATACTCCCCTCTGTCATACCCTCCACACTCCTCTCCTGTACATACTGTCCTCTGTCATACCCTCCACACTCCTCTCCTATACATACTGCCCTCTGTCATACCCTCCACACTCCTCTCCTATACATACTGTCCTCTGTCATACCCTCCAAACTCCTCTCCTGTACATACTGCCCTCTGTCATCCCCTCCACACTCCTCTCCTGTACATACTGCCCTCTGTCATACCCTTCACACTCCTCTCCTGTACATACTGTCCTCTGTTATACCCTCCACACTCCTCTCCTGTACATACTGTCCTCTGTCACACCCTCCACACTCCTCTCCTGTACATACTGCCCTCTGTCATACCCTCCACACTCCTCTCCTGTACATACTGCCCTCTGTCATACCCTCCACACTCCTCTCCTGTACATACTGCCCTCTGTCATACCCTCCACACTCCTCTCCTGTACATACTGTCCTCTGTCATACCCTCCACACTCCTCTCCTGTACATACTGTCCTCTGTCATACCCTCCACACTCCTCTCCTGTACATACTGTGCTCTGTCATACCCTCCACACTCCTCTCCTGTACATACTGTCCTCTGTCATACCCTCCACACTCCTCTCCTGTACATACTGTCCTCTGTCACACCCTCCACACTCCTCTCCTGTACATACTCCCCTCTGTCATATCCTCCACACTCCTCTCCTGTACATACTGTCCTCTGTCATATCCTCCAAACTCCTCTCCTGTACATACTGTCCTCTGTCATACCCTCCACACTCCTCTCCTGTACATACTGTCCTCTGTCATACCCTCCACACTCCTCTCCTGTACATACTGTCCTCTGTCACACCCTCCACACTCCTCTCCTGTACATACTGCCCTCTGTCATACCCTCCACACTCCTCTCCTGTACATACTGCCCTCTGTCATACCCTTCACACTCCTCTCCTGTACATACTGCCCTCTGTCATCCCCTCCACACTCCTCTCCTGTACATACTGTCCACTGTCATACCCTCCACACTCCTCTCCTGTACATACTGTCCTCTGTCATACCCTCCACACTCCTCTCCTGTACATACTGTCCTCTGTCACATCCCCCACACTCCTCTCCTGTACATACTGTCCTCTGTCACACCCTCCACACTCCTCTCCTGTACATACTGTCCTCTGTCACACCCTCCACACTCCTCTCCTGTACATACTGTCCTCTGTCATACCCTCCACACTCCTCTCCTGTACATACTGTCCTCTGTCATACCCTCCACACTCATCTCCTGTACATACTGTCCACTGTCATACCTCCCACACTCCTCTCCTGTACATACTGCCCTCTGTCATACCCTCCAAACTCCTCTCCTGTACATACTGCCCTCTGTCACACCCTCCACACTCCTCTCCTGTACATACTGTCCTCTGTCATACCCTCCACACTCCTCTCCTGTACATACTGTCCTCTGTCATACCCTCCACACTCCTCTCCTGTACATACTGTCCTCTGTCATACCCTCCACACTCCTCTCCTGTACATACTGTGCTCTGTCACACCCTCCACACTCCTCTCCTGTACATACTGTCCTCTGTCATACCATCCACACTCCTCTCCTGCACATACTGTCCTCTGTCACACCCTCCACACTCCTCTCCTGTACATACTGTCCTCTGTCATACCCTCCACACTCCTCTCCTGTACATACTGTCCTCTGTCATACCCTCCACACTCCTCTCCTGTACATACTGTCCTCTGTCATACCCTCCACACTCCTCTCCTGTACATACTGCCCTCTGTCACACCCTCCACACTCCTCTCCTGTACATACTGCCCTCTGTCTTACCCTCCACACTCCTTTCCTGTACATACTGTCCACTGTCATACCTCCCACACTCCTCTCCTGTACATACTGCCCTCTGTCACACCCTCCACACTCCTCTCCTGTACATACTGCCCTCTGTCACACCCTCCACACTCCTCTCCTGTACATACTCCCCTCTGTCATACCCTCCACACTCCTCTCCTGTACATACTGTCCTCTGTCATACCCTCCACACTCCTCTCCTGTACATACTGTCCTCTGTCACACCCTCCACACTCCTCTCCTGTACATACTGTCCTCTGTCACACCCTCCACACTCCTCTCCTGTACATACTGTCCTCTGTCACACCCTCCACACTCCTCTCCTGTACATACTGTCCTCTGTCACACCCTCCACACTCCTCTCCTGTACATACTCCCCTCTGTCATACCCTCCACACTCCTCTCCTGTACATACTGTCCTCTGTCACACCCTCCACACTCCTCTCCTGTACATACTGTCCTCTGTCACACCCTCCACACTCCTCTCCTGTACATACTGTCCTCTGTCACACCCTCCACACTCCTCTCCTGTACATACTGTCCTCTGTCACACCCTCCACACTCCTCTCCTGTACATACTGTCCTCTGTCACACCCTCCACACTCCTCTCCTGTACATACTGCCCTCTGTCATACCCTCCACACTCCTCTCCTGTACATACTGTCCTCTGTCACACCTTCCACACTCCTCTCCTGTACATACTGCCCTCTGTCATACCCTCCACACTCCTCTCCTGTACATACTGTCCTCTGTCACATCCTTCACACTCCTCTCCTGTACATACTGTCCTCTGTCACACCCTCCACACTCCTCTCCTGTACATACTCCCCTCTGTCATACCCTCCACACTCCTCTCCTGTACATACTGTCCTCTGTCACACCCTCCACACTCCTCTCCTGTACATACTGTCCTCTGTCACACCCTCCACACTCCTCTCCTGTACATACTGCCCTCTGTCATACCCTCCACACTCCTCTCCTGTACATACTGCCCTCTATCACACCTTCCACACTCCTCTCCTGTACATACTGTCCTCTGTCATCCCCTCCACACTCCTCTCCTGTACATACTGCCCTCTGTCATACCCTCCACACTCCTCTCCTGTACATACTCCCCTCTGTCATACCCTCCACACTCCTCTCCTGTACATACTGTCCTCTGTCATACCCTCCACACTCCTCTCCTGTACATACTGCCCTCTGTCATACCCTCCACACTCCTCTCCTGTACATACTGTCCTCTGTCATACCCTCCACACTCCTCTCCTGTACATACTGTCCTCTGTCATACCCTCCACACTCCTCTCCTATACATACTGCCCTCTGTCATACCCTCCACACTCCTCTCCTATACATACTCCCCTCTGTCATACCCTCCACACTCCTCTCCTGTACATACTGTCCTCTGTCATACCCTCCACACTCCTCTCCTATACATACTGCCCTCTGTCATACCCTCCACACTCCTCTCCTATACATACTGTCCTCTGTCATACCCTCCACACTCCTCTCCTGTACATACTGTCCTCTGTCATCCCCTCCACACTCCTCTCCTGTACATACTGCCCTCTGTCATACCCTCCACACTCCTCTCCTGTACATACTCCCCTCTGTCATACCCTCCACACTCCTCTCCTGTACATACTGTCCTCTGTCATACCCTCCACACTCCTCTCCTATACATACTGCCCTCTGTCATACCCTCCACACTCCTCTCCTATACATACTGTCCTCTGTCATACCCTCCAAACTCCTCTCCTGTACATACTGCCCTCTGTCATCCCCTCCACACTCCTCTCCTGTACATACTGCCCTCTGTCATACCCTCCACACTCCTCTCCTGTACATACTGCCCTCTGTCATACCCTCCACACTCCTCTCCTGTACATACTGCCCTCTGTCATACCCTCCACACTCCTCTCCTGTACATACTGTCCTCTGTCATATCCTCCACACTCCTCTCCTGTACATACTCCCCTCTGTCATACCCTCCACACTCCTCTCCTGTACATACTGTCCTCTGTCAGACCCTCCACACTCCTCTCCTGTACATACTGTCCTCTGTCAGACCCTCCACACTCCTCTCCTGTACATACTGTCCTCTGTCATACCCTCCACACTCCTCTCCTGTACATACTGCCCTCTGTCATATCCTCCACACTCCTCTCCTGTACATACTGTCCTCTGTCATATCCTCCACACTCCTCTCCTGTACATACTCCCCTCTGTCATACCCTCCACACTCCTCTCCTGTACATACTGTCCTCTGTCATACCCTCCACACTCCTCTCCTGTACATACTGTCCTCTGTCATATCCTCCACACTCCTCTCCTGTACATACTGTCCTCTGTCATACCCTCCACACTCCTCTCCTGTACATACTGTCCTCTGTCATACCCTCCACACTCCTCTCCTGTACATACTCCCCTCTGTCATACCCTCCACACTCCTCTCCTGTACATACTGTCCTCTGTCAGACCCTCCACACTCCTCTCCTGTACATACTGTCCTCTGTCAGACCCTCCACACTCCTCTCCTGTACATACTGTCCTCTGTCATACCCTCCACACTCCTCTCCTGTACATACTGTCCTCTGTCATACCCTCCACACTCCTCTCCTGTACATACTGCCCTCTGTCATACCCTCCACACTCCTCTCCTGTACATACTGTCCTCTGTCATATCCTCCACACTCCTCTCCTGTACATACTGTCCTCTGTCATACCCTTCACACTCCTCTCCTGTACATACTGCCCTCTGTCATACCCTCCACACTTCTCTCCTGTACATACTGTCCACTGTCATACCCTCCACACTCCTCTCCTGTACATACTGTCCTCTGTCATACCCTCCACACTCCTCTCCTGTACATACTGTCCTCTGTCATACCCTCCACACTTCTCTCCTGTACATACTGTCCACTGTCATACCCTCCACACTCCTCTCCTGTACATACTGCCTTCTGTCATACCCTCCATACTCCTCTCCTGTACATACTGTCCTCTGTCATACCCTCCACACTCCTCTCCTGTACATACTGTCCTCTGTCACACCCTCCACACTCCTCTCCTGTACATACTGTCCTCTGTCATATAATCCACACTCCTCTCCTGTACATACTGCCCTCTGTCATACCCTCCATACTCCTCTCCTGTACATACTGTCCTCTGTCACACCCTCCACACTCCTCTCCTGTACATACTGCCCTCTGTCATACCCTCCATACTCCTCTCCTGTACATACCGCCCTCTGTCATACCCTCCATACTCCTCTCCTGTACATACTGCCCTCTGTCATACCCTCCATACTCCTCTCCTGTACATACTGTCCACTGTCATACCCTCCACACTCCTCTCCTGTACATACTGTCTCCTCTCCATACCCTCCACACTCCTCTCCTGTACATACTGTCCTCTGTCATACCCTCCACACTCCTCTCCTGTACATACTGCCCTCTGTCATACCCTCCACACTCCTCTCCTGCGCACATGTCTCAGAGCCACTGGGCGGAACCTAGGCATGGCACGGGTGTGGAAGTTGCGCATGCGCGCCTGCACATAGGGCCCCAATTGAGGTGAATGTAAGCAACCAGACAAACAACCACCAGGGGGAGATCGCCCGACATCCAGGGAGCCTACCAATCGCCGGGGCAGACAGAGTCCGGGGGGCCATCCTCTAAATGCACCCCACCGAGGCAAAGGGGAAAAGAGTCCAATAAATTGAAAACAATTAATTACAATACATAAGGAAAACAAAAACAATATAATAACTGTAAACAAAGAATTGAACATCCAGATAAACTGTTACATAATACAAAGTAAATGCATGAACAAAGAGGATTAAATGTCCTCAATAAAATGATGACCCAAAACTAAACACACAAACATGAATAGAAAACACAATCAGAGCAGAACAAATAACTGGCAGAGAATTAATTGACCAACCAAGAGCATCAGATAATAGATTTAGACCCCTTTCACACAGAGGGCGTATTGCAGGCGCTATAGCGTTAAAAATAGCGCCTGCAATCCACCCCCGAACAGCTGCTCCATTGTCTGCAGTGTGAAAGTCCGAGGGCTTTCACACCGGAGCGCTGCGCTGGCAGAACGGGAAAAAAAGTCCTGCCAGCAGCTTCTTTTGAGCGGTGAAGGAGCGGAGTGTTTACTGGGATACCGCCGGCAAAACTCCGCTATTGCCGCACATTGCGGGCGGTTTTAACCCTTTCTCGGCCGCTAGCGGGGGGTAAAAGCGGTCCGCTAGCGGCCGAAATACACAGCTAATCCTACGATAAAACGCCGCTAAAAATTGCTGCGTTTGAGGGCGTGGCTAACTGCCGAGCTGAATGGAAGCCTGATCTCACAGCTCCTGCACTGAACGGAGAAACGGACCCCAAATCACAGCATCTGACCCTCAAAAATGCAGCCCTCAGACCCCCACAACCTGGGGAACCAGACCGGAACCTCTAGGAAAAGAAAAGAATACAGGATTCCCACAAAAATCACAGATTTCCTCATCTTCCCTCAGGGAGATAAAATTCAAGATGGCCGCCACGGCAATGTGCTGCACACAGAGGATTCCTACACTGACCTGCCTGATGCTGAAGAACCCTCCATTTCACCTCAGCATAACTCCTCAGGCTCCCAGCTATCTTCAGGCCCCTCACCCACCTCCAACAGCCCTGCTAAAGCAAGGATGCGCCTGGATACAACTGATCAGCTACAGGAGGTAAGGCCTGCTTTAGAAAACCTCCTCACACATCCACCTGCATCTTCCCCCATAGCGGCCTTCCCCACTACTAATCAGCCTGTCATAGACACTATGATGAAAGAGATGCTGATGTCCCTTCACAGCTCCCTCCAATCTGACATTTCCTCAATGTTTACAGCATTTAAAACAGAAATGCTGCACACATGGCAGAAAGTGGGCATTATGGAAAAACAAATGAGCGTCATGACAGAAACAGTTAATGATCTAGTAGACGCACATGACCATACCAGAGAAGAGCACCGCTGGGTGCTTGCCAAAATGGCGGATCTCGAGGATCGCTCACGGCATCAAAATGTTAAAATCAGAGGAATTCCTGAGACTATCCTGCCTGCAGATCTAAATTCCTATGCTAGGAAATTGATCTCCACACTCCTCCCAGATCTCCCACCAATCGAGACGATCATCGATCGTATCCACCGTCTACCAAAACCTCCTCATCTACCCGCAGAAGTACCTCGTGACACTCTGATGCACATCCACTTCTATCACACCAAGGATATGCTCCTCACACAATTCAGACGCCTGGGACAGCTCCCACATCCATACGCAAAGCTTCAACTTTTTGCTGACATCTCCCAATACACCCCTCAACAGAGACGTCAACTGCAAACGATCACAAAACCCCTCAACAATCACAAGATCCCATACCAATAGGGCTTCCCCACCAAGCTGATGGTTACCAGAAATGGAGAGCACCACAACATCCACACCGCAAAAGAAGGCATACAATTGCTCAAAAATCGGGGTATTATACCTGATGGTGACACTCCAACCCCAGTGACCCACAATTCACACTCGCAATCTTCCCACTCCGGTCATTCGCCTCACCACCACAAATGACTTCCAAATCAGTGATGCTGTCAATATAATATCAGAAAGCACTCCGGTCCAGTGCCTGCTCATTGCAGTTAGTTTACAAACTTTACCCTCATCTTCATTCAGCAGTCCCTAACACACTTCTGACACCTGTTTTCCCATACCCTCTTTTCTACCACTAACCACCCTATTGTTTCTCTCCCTTCCTTCCTCATTCACGGGAGCTCCAGTACATCGGATCCAGGACTTATAGCTGACCTCAACCTCCTCGAGCAATTCACCCACCTGTGGAACTGTAAGTAACACATTACTCCACTTTATTTACACGCCACCCTCAAAATGCCTAAATTTCTGTCACGGAATGTGAAAGGCCTGAATCATCATGCCAAGCAATCATCAATGTGGCGAACAGCCCAAGATTCCCACTGTGATGTCATGTGCATCCAGGAAACACACTTTCAGACAAATGCTGAACTTCAATGCTCCAACAAAAATTTCTCTAATATCTTTAGAGCCTCAGGCCCTGACAAAAAAAAAACGGAGTCATGATAGCCGTCAGAAATACATGTTCATTCACCCTACATGACAGTCTTCAAGATGTTGCGGGAAGATATCTGGCATTGAAATGCTCATTAAATAACGTTCAATATACCATTGTATCAGTATACGCCCCCAGCAAGAAACAGATCCACTTTCTATCCAAATTGATGAAGAAAATCAATCGCTTTAAACAAGGTCATCTTGTCATCTGTGGCGATTTTAATATAGTACCTGACAACTCCATCGACTCTTCCTCCCACTCTAGCAGATTCACATCTCCTATGGGGCCGTTTCTCCGATCTCACAATCTTTTTGACGTGTGGAGATGCCATCACACCACCGAAAGGGATTATTCCTATTTCTCCCCTAGACACAACTCTTATGCCCCGTACACACGGTCGGATTTTCCGATGGAAAATGTGTGATAGGACCTTGTTGTCGGAAATTCCGACCGTGTGTGGGCTCCATCACACATTTTCCATCAGATTTTCCGACACACAAAGTTTGAGAGCAGGATATAAAATTTTCTGACAACAAAATCCGTTGTCGGAAATTCCGATCGTGTGTACACAAATCCGACGTGCCACGCATGCTCAGAATAAATAAAGAGATGAAAGCTATTGGCCACTGCCCCATTTATAGTCCCGACGTACGTGTTTTACGTCACCGCATTCAGAATGATCGGATTTTCCGACAACTTTGTGTGACCGTGTGTATGCAAGACAAGTTTGAGCCAACATCCGTCGGAAAAAATCCTAGGATTTTGTTGTCGGAATGTCCGAACAAAGTCCGACCGTGTGTACGGGGCATAAGACTCGGATTGACTACTTCCTAGTGGATAAATGGACTCTGCCCAAAATCTCTTCCACGGAGATATCGACCATTACATGGTCGGATCATGCCCCGGTCACAATGACCACAGAAGATTCACTGAAGACTTCTCGAACATGGATTTGGAGGGTGAATGCTGCTATTCTCCACTCACCGGCCCACTCTGCTTATATTAAGGACCGTTTAACAGAGTACTTTGATACTAATACAGGCACTGTTAGCAATGACACTGTTCTTTGGAATGCCCATAAGGCATTCATAAAGGGGATCCTTATACAACTTAATGCTAGAGAGAGGAGGATGAAATCACAGCGTCTAGACACACTCACTTCAGATATCAAAACATTAGACCACCAAAATCAAACTAATCCTGATCCCTTAACCAAAACTAAACTAGACTCCCTTAGACAAGAATTAAAATCTCTCCTTTTAGAATCCTTTGAGAAAGCACACAAACAATTTAGAGCACAACACTACTCCACGGGCAACAAAGCCGGGAAGGCAATGGCCAACAGAATCAAAGGTCACTATTCCAAAACTAAAATTACCCATCTATTCCACCCAGCTACTAAGCAGAAATTGATAGAACCACAAGCTATTGCTGACGCATTTAGTTACTATTACAATACACTTTATAATCTGAAAGATGACATATCTGTCACACAGCCGTCATTACCTGACATAGAAGCATTCCTTAGCGAGATTAACCTCCCCAAACTAACTACAGAACAACTAAACTCCCTGAACACCCTATTTACAGATCTAGAAATCAGAAATATAATTTCCTCACTACCCACTAACAAATCTCCAGGACCAGATGGTCTTACAGGAGAGTGCTAGAAACAATTCGGAACTATACTAGCACCCTATCTGACCAAGGTGTGCTGCTACATCCTCCTCTCTCCTCCTCTCTCCCCCCAGAACTGCTGAATGCCCTAATCGTTACATTACCGAAGCCAGGGAAAGAACCTACCTCTCCACAAAACTTTTGGCCCATATCTCTTCTCAATGTGGACACAAAAATGTATGCCAAGTTAATAGCCCACAGATTATGTAACCTAATGCCCCTTCTAATACACAAAGACCAATCATGTTTCACAACAGGGAGACAGACAACTGATGCTACTCGCAGAATTATCAACATAATCCGCCATGCTGAGATGTCTCGAACGCCTTCTCTGCTCCTATCCTTGGATGCAGAGAAGGCATTCGACAGAGTTCACTGGAAATACCTTGAAGCAACCCTAGTCAAATTTGTCTTCCAAGGTCCCATTCTGACGGCCATAATGGCCCTATACTCCGCCCATCAGCGCAGGTATATACCTCGGAGATGCTGTCCAAGCCATTTCCCATCACTAATGGCACCCGACAAGGTTATCCACTCTCACCGATCATCTTTAACCTAATCATGGAACCCTTAGCAGAACATGTCAGATCCCACTCCAACATATCAGGATTCACCATTGGCACCATAGAACATAAAATAAACCTATTTGCAGACGACGTGATAATGATGATCACACACCCACACTCTTCCCTGGCTTCAGTCCAACTGTTGTTGAAAAGGTTTAGTACTCTATCTTACTACAAGGTTAATGAACATAAATCCTACATCCTAGACCTAGGCATTGATGCAACCACTAGTAATCTACTTCAGACCCAATATCCCTATCCGTGGGGGGAAGATGGTATTCCCTACCTAGGCATTACTCTTACCAAATCCACTAGAGGGCTTTTCGCACACAACTATATGGGCGCCAAACAAATGATGATTACTGAAACCACAAGACTCTCTAAACATGATCTCTCATGGGCAGGCCGCCTAGCAGCCTTTAAAATTATGGTGTTGCCCCGGTTGCTTTACATCTTTCGCACACTTCCAATACCACTCTCATCGTCCTACCTGAAATCTCTCCAATCCGTCCTAAGCCAATTTGTGTGGCAAGGGAAAAAATCCAGATGTAGTCACACTAAACTTATTAAACACAGATCCACAGGTGGGATGGGATATATAGACATCAAAGACTACTACTATGCCACCATTCTATCACAAATAAAAGAATGGATGAATACATCACCCACAACTCTCTGGAGCTATATAGAAAATCATATGACGCCGGGCATCAACCTCGCCAATTGGCTATTTAGTACCTCTACACACAATACTCACCTTTTCCATTACTCACCGACAGTCCAAGCCTCAGTTAAAGTCTGGCATGCACTGCACATTACAAAATGGGCACGACTGATGACAAAACCATTACACATTCCTTTAAATACCCTGAAGCTTCTTACACCTGATTTATCAATCCCATCTTGGATGACAGGCCGGGTAAAACACACAACCTGCAAATCCTTTTCTCAAATCAGCAAAGACCTAAAGGCACCCTCCAAAGACTTCCTCACTTACTTCCGACTACAAAAATGTTTAACGGCAGACGCATCTATAGAAGGAGCACTGCCCCTAAAACTTTGGAACTACTTCTTTACAGAACACTCTAACACAAGGGGGACCTCCTTTATATACTCACATCTACAAGAAAAAAGTTTGTTCATCAAATCCAAACCCCTCCTTGACTGGGAAAATGACCTACAAACACAATTCACAGATAACCAATGGCAAACAGCAATCACATCTATTTACAAAGCAACAAACTGCACCTCCCTATGGGAACTCACACAAAAAACCTTAATGAGATGGTACCTAACTCCAATCAGACTACCCAAATTCCACAAACACACCCCACAGGAATGCTGGAGAAACTGTGGCCACTCAGGCACACTCCTCCACATTCTTTGGTCATGCCCACATGTAACACAACTATGGAAAAATGTGGAAACCATGCTCCGTGAAATACTCCATTGCTCGATAACAATTACCCCACAGCTAGCCATTCTTAATCTAAACATAGACGATTTTCCACCATACCAGAGATCAATGATGACACATGTTCTCCTAGCTACCAAACTCTTGATCCCTAGAAACTGGAAATCAGACTACATCCCTACCCTCATTGAAGTAACCAACTTAGTTCAAACTCATTTCACGTATGAAACCCTCCTGTCACGCAGCAAACAATCTCACACAAAGACACTGGTCCGTTGGAATTCATGGATTCTCTGGTACAAAACTAAAATGATGTAAGAACTGAATGTTATGCTCCACATCTAAACATGCACTTAAGGGTCTCTTTCCCCCCCTCCTTATCCCTTCCTGCTCCTTTTTCCTTGTACCCCTTCCCTCCCCTCCCTACCCTACCCCTCCTCCTACCATACCAGGTTAACTGTTCTGACTTATGTTTTATACACACTTTGTTAACAATTTATTTCTTCTTTAGGAACGTTGTTCATATACTCTCTAATCAGACCACACTTGCAATAACCAATCTGTATGCTTATACTTGCATGTTTTTGTTCCTCACTGTGACCACATAACCTGTAATTTGTAAAACCCAATAAAAATCTATTGGAAAAAAAAAAAAAAACGCGTTTTAACGCTGACGCTGCGGGCGGCCCGGTGTGAAAGGGCTCTTATACACAATCTGCTGCCTTATGTGAACAACTTCTTCTGAGGGGTTATTCCAAAACCAACCTCAGAAGAGCTTCAACAAGGCAGCTAGTCGTACTAGAACTTCTCTGCTTTTATCCTTCTCCACGCAACACAAATACTAACACAGTTAAAATCATTACCCAGTACTCAGCACATCATGAACAATTTAGGAGAATTATTTCAAAACATTGGCACCTTCTGACTGACCATCACATTCTTAAACATCATGTATGCGATACACCAGAATTGGTGTTCCGTAGGGCTAAGTCTCTTCGAGACCGTCTAACTAGCAGCCATTATAAATCCGACACTAGCGTTGCCCATCAACCTCTTGACACATCTCCATGTGCCCAATGTTCTCTTTGCCCATGGATACTATCATGTACCTCTTTTGAGCTACCCAATGGAGAGATTTTCCCCATACGCTGGCCCAGTGCAATACCGCTGATCTTATTTATCTCATGCTTTGTACATGTAAAGCGTTTTATGTTGGCAAGACAATTAGGGAATTCAGACAGAGTCAGTGACAATGTATATTGTTCAACTAACGGCAAACTTACTACCATTGGATGCCATATTGTCTTGTACCATAAATATGACTCCAAAGTTGTTGGGTTCCTCGCATTGGAAGTAATACCCCCTGATGTCAGTGGATGTGACCGAGATAAGTTATTACTACAAAGAGAAGCCCTTTGGATAGAAAGGCTAAATGCCACTGTTCCCCCTGGCTTGAACAAAGTCAATTCTTTCAAGTCCTTTTTTTAACCCCTTCAGCCCCGGAAGATTTTACCCCCTTCCTGACCAGAGCACTTTTTGCGATTCGGCACTGCGTCGTTTTAACCGATAATTGAGCGGTTGTGCGACGTGGCTCCCAAACAAAATTGACATCCCTTTTTTCCCACAAATAGAGCTTTATTTTGGTGGTATTTGATCACCCCTGCAGTTTTTATTTTTTTGCGCTATAAACAAAAAATGAGCGACAATTTTGAAAAAAAATGCATTATTTACATTTTGCTATAATAAATATCCCCCAAAAATATTTAAAAAAAATGTTTTTTCCTCGGTTTAGGCCGATCGTATTCTTCTACATATTTTTGGTAAAAAAAATTGCAATAAGCGTTTTTTAAATGGTTTGCGCAAAAGTTATAGCCTTAACAATATAGGGGTTAGTTTTATGCCATTTTTATTAATAATTTTTTTTCACTAGTAATGGCAGCGATCAGTGATTTTTATTGTGACTGCGACATTATGGCGGACACATAGGACATTTTTGGGACCATTGTCATTTATACAGCAATCAGTGCTATACAAATGCCCTGATTCCTGTGTAAATGACACTGGCAGTGAAGGGGTTAACCACTAGGGGGCAGTGTAAGGGTTAAGTATGTCCTGGGGAATGTTTCTAACTGTAGGGGGGTGGCTACATGTGACATGTCACTGATCTCTGCTCCCGATCACAGGGAGCAGAGATCAGTGTCCTGTCACTAGACAAAACGGGGAGATGCTTGTTTACATCAGCATCTCCCCGTTCTTCCTCTCCATGAGGCAATCGCGGGTATCCCTATGGCATTCGAGTTCGCGGGACCCACAACCCGATTCAGGGAGCTCCCAGCCGAAGCGTGCGTGCGCCACCATCGGTGCGCACACAATGGCACGGCGGCAAATTTAAAGGGACGTACGGGTACGACTATTTGCCCAGCCATGCTATTCTGCCGACGTACATCGGCGTGCGACAGTCTGGAAGGGGTTAAAGTAACTGGTATTCGACCTCCTATTATCTGATGCTCTTGGTTGCTATTTATGGTCAATTAATTCTCTGCCAGTTATCTGTTTTTCTCTGTTTGTGTTTTCTATTCATGTTTGTATGTTTAGTTTTGGGTCATTCATTTTATTGAGGACATTTAATCCTCTTTGTTCATGCATTTCCTTTGTATTATGTAACAGTTTATCTGGATGTTCAATTCTTTGTTTACAGTTATTATATTGTTTTTGTTTTCCTTATGTATTGTAATTAATTGTTTTCAATTTATTGGACTCTTTTCCCCTTTGCCTCGGTGGGGTGCATTTAGAGGATGGCCCCCCGGACTCTGTCTGCCCCCGGCGATTGGTAGGCTCCCTGGCAGTCGGGCGATCTCCCCCTGGTGGTTGTTCATCTGGCTGCTTACATTCACCTCAATTGGGGCCCTATGTGCAGGCGTGCTTGCGCTACTTCCTGAGACATGAGCACATGCATGGGCACGTTACTCTCCGCCCAGTGGCTTTGAGGCTTGTGCACAGGCGCACTGCGGGACCCTTGACCTCGTGATGTTGTCAGACGCCGGCGCCATTATCACGTCCTGGGGTTGAAGGAGGCATATATAGCCAGCTCGTCCCGCTATGGACACAGGCTAACACAGGACCCAGAGAAGCCCTGGAGTACTTCTTCACTAGTAAGTTACTTTACATCATCTTTATATCCTTGTCTGGCCGTACTTCCCTTGATGGCAGATGATCGGATCAGATTTCACCATTATGTTTAATCAAATGAAGGAATGTTGTTCCTCATAACAATACATATATTCTCCTTAGATGCTGGACTTTGCTTCCAAACGTTATTACGCCTGATGCTGTGCATGTCCTATGCAATCAACTTTAGGCTTATGCCGCGTACACACGAGCGGACTTTGCAGCATACTTTGCCCGGCAGACTTTTCGATGGACTTTACGACGGACTTTCCGAATGAGCGGACTTGCCTACACACAATCAACCAAAGTCCGATGAATTCGTACGTGATGACTTACGACCGGACTAAAACAAGGAAGTTCATAGCCAGTAGCCAATAGCTGCCCTAGCGTGGCTTTTTGTCCGTCGAACTAGCATACAGACGAGCGGACTTTTCGACCGGACTCGAGTCCGTCGGACAGATTTGAAACATGATTCAAATCTAAGTTCATCCAACTTTTGAGAAAACAAAGTCCGCTGGAGCCCACACACGATCGAATTGTCCGACGAAATCCAGTACGCCGGGCAAAGTCTGCCGTAAAGTCCGCTCGTGTGTACGCGGCATTACTTTACCACTCAATCTATACATAACTGTATCGATCTTTGTGGCAACCTTACTCCGGGTCCTGCATACTAACACCTCTATGATCTCGGTAAATTGGTCATTTTATCTCCTGCTCTCACTATTTTCCTTGTTTGCATTCCCAGGCACGCTTGTGTTGTCCACTATCTTTCACCTGCACTGTATGGTTTTGGTGTCACATTTACATGTGTCACGGTTGTTTTTCACATTTAGCATCACCATGTACACACTTGATTTTTATCTGTCTTTTTTCCTGGATATAAACTTTCACATCCCCTTCAACCTCTTCCTCTTCTTCCTTTCCCTATTTTCCCCTTTTTCTTCCTTTTTCTTTCCTCATCTCTGGTTCCTTCTTTTCTTCCCCTCTTCCTTTCTTCTTTCCTTTTCCATTCCTTTCTTCACCTCTCTACCCTTTTTCTTTCTTTTCATTCATCTGTGTGACTCTTTTCCTGGCTCCCCTTCACCATTTCACATTTCTTCACCCCACTCTCCGCGCTGGTGTGTGCCCCCTCACCATTACACTATTCTATGACCTCGGGTATTTACCTGACTCCCATTACCCATTTTTTTATACTGTTTTAATCAGACACTAGTCAGCTGGTGATCCCATATCTCTCCTTCCCAATCGCTGGGGGAGACTTTGCCGGATTGCCTTGAGCTGTGCGCTCACCAAGGCTTGGGTAAGTGGTCCCATTATCCCTTTATCTCTCTTCCTCACCTCATATTTTTGCAAATATTTTTCATATGCATTTCTATATATTATTGTATTTCCATTTGTATCACAGATGTATTTCCTGATGAAGTGGTAAATCCGCAAAACTTGTTGAAATACCATGTCATCTGAGCTTTTTTAATAATTTTTGTTGTTTCTGTTATTTTGTACTAATACATTTTGTGAATTTTTACAAGTGTTTTGTACTAACTATGCATATCTTCCCTATATGTACCGCAATAGTCCACTTTCCTTTTCTCTCTTGGTGAGTCTGGGTTGGGGCCCATACTCCCAAACTTTTTCCTTCAATTAACTTGGATGATGGTACATTTTACTGACTTGCATACAATTTATTCTGTTCTGTGAGGCCACTTACCTTCTATCATTCCAACTCCTACTGTCTACACCAATATTGGTTCCACATGGGATTACATCCTTCTTGTTCCATTCTTACTAAACCCTCCCCGCTCCCTCTTTTCTCTCCACTTCTTTCTTTTTATCCATTTCCTTATATATTTTTTATGATCCTAATTCACCTGACCTCTACGACTTGGTTCTTTTCTGTTAAATTTTACATTTTTCACTTTGTTATATGTTGATTGTTCTTATTCATAAAATGGTATGATACATACTGTATTGCTTCTTGCCAGTTGTTATGTTATTTGTCATTCTAATATTCTAAAACTGGTAAAATTTCATTCAATAACTCAATAAAATTTATTGTAAACCAAACATCCTCACCGGACTCAAAATCCCACTGCTCTTTAGGACTATATGCATACTCTGTCCAATCCAATCTCTGCAGTTATTCCCAAGAAGTATATTAAGTAGTAACCATGCAAAGAAATTCAAAGAAGGTCCATAGTGTAGCAATTCAAATGGTAAAAGATTTATTTCCATGTCCATATGCTTACATATGTAGGAACAACTCCAAAACCATGCAAAGCGAAATTCCAAGATGGGCAAACCAGCACTTCCAGTTCCAGCATACCTCTGACATCACTTCTTGATGCGTTCCGTTGGGTTGACTTTTTAAAGGGATGTGAATTGTGGACTGCGAATGTGATGGATCATCCCATATCTTTTCTGTATGGAAAATTATTTTCACACAAATCAGTTCGGAAACTTTATTTCCTTGCAGAATGGGAGAAGGAACTACACCTAAAGCCGTGTTGACATGACTGGATTTTTCGACCAAAAGGTCCGACAGAACGAATCCGTCAGACAATTCGACCGTGTGTGGGCTTTATCAGACCTTGAGCGGACCTTTTCAGTCAAAAAACAGACGGACTTTAGATTTAAAACATGTTTCAAATCTTTCCGACGGATTCGAGTCCGGTCAAAAAATCCATTCATCTGTATGCTAGTCCAACGGACGAAAACTGACGCTAGGGTAGCTGTTGGCTCCTGGCAATGAACTTCCTTATTCTAGTCCGGTCATACATCATCACAGTCGAATCCATCGTACTTTGGTGTGATTGTGTGTAGACAAGTCTGATTCGATGGAAATCCGTCGAAAGTCTGTTGAAAAGTCCTTCGGAGTTTAGTCCGTTGAAAGTCTGCTCATGTGTACAAGGCATTACACTCTCAGAAAAACTGTAATCGTGAGCTTTTGCTTAACCTAAACTATGCACGGATAGTACAGCTCAAGAAAGGACACTAATAACTTGCTGGTATGGGTCCCCACATAAAATACACCAAATTTTCCCTTGTACATCCAATCTTTTTGCTGGTGCTGCCACTCTGCCACTGCCACTTTAGCTTACATCTGGGGGGAATGTGACTTGCTTAAACTTGTTTGGGATAAAATCCCCTCTATACTGTACACTACATACTCAGGTCACCACATTTACCATCACCTTCACTACCAAGCTTGCCCTCCTTTTGATATTCCCTAAATTCTGCTAAAAATAAAATCACTTGGTTTGAATATCCTGCTTATGCCCTGTTTGATCTGAGGACACATCTCCAGCTGATGACCCCTGCAAAAGATTGTTACAACAAGCCTGTTTGACCCTTCATAATAAAGGGTCCAGGCTCTCTGGAAAGAGTCTATATTGCCTGTGGTGATGGTGCACTCAGGAGGCGGAAGGTGTTTGAGATTTTTGTTTAGCGCATCATCTTTTTCTACATGTTGTTTATTGTGATTATATCTCACTTTTGTGGTACTGCTGAACAATTTACACTGTAATGGTGGTGATTGACATGATTTATTTTTATATTTTTACACATGTGTAATATTCTTCCTTTATGTATTTCATGTGATATTTCTTGACTAGCTCGTGTAGGGAGTAAGGGTTTTCTCCTGTAATGAGGGCATTGACATTTTGAATACCATATTTCTGCAGGGTCTTGACTTATATTTATGGAATCATGGCCTTGAGAATTTGGAGGGGATATGAAACCTGATTAGGGGTCCTGGAGCATGATTTGGCAGTAGTAAGGTGTCTCCAAGCTAGTAGTGACACTTGCATAGGCTTGGTCAGGGCTCTGGAGTCCCATGACTTTTAATAGGTGACATATGCATTAAAAATTTCAAAATAGAAAGGGTAAATTTAAACTTTTTTTTATACCAGAAGAGGGTCTTTCTTGTTGATACATAGGGCTGTAGCATCTGATTGTTTAAATCCACCCCCCATGAATCGATTATAATCGTGGATACACTCGGGCTTTTGGATGGGACAGCGTCTTCTGTGAATTTCCACTGAGGTGTCATTGTGGATGGTGGACAGGATATACACATCTCCCTTCTCCATCCACTTCACGGCCAACACTTCCTCATTCCTCAGACTTGCGGATTCCCCCCTTTGTAGCCTTGTGGTAGATAGACTTTGTAGGAAGTCCTTCCTGTTTTTTCGGGTGGTATTGCATGCCAAGGTTTTCTCATGGTATAGGTGGCAGACTTGTGTAATTATTATCTAGGTAGATGTGATACCCCTTTTGGGATAGTGGTAATGGCAGGTCCCAGACAATGGTTCCACTTGTTGTAGGTTGGACACTCAGGGGGCTGGAACTGAAAGTCTTTGCCTTCATACACACAGAAGGCATGCACATATCCTGTGGCACTTTCACAGAGCTTGTTGCACTCCAATCCATACCTGGCCCTTTTACTGAAAATGTATTGCTTGAATCCCAGCCGGCCAGTGAAGTGGACAAGGGATTCGTCCACACAGATGTTTTGGTCAGGGACATAAAGTTTGGCAAATCTCTCTAAAAAATAAATTAGGGGGCAAAGTTTGTATAGTTTGTCATAGTTGGGATGTTCTCGGGGAGGCACTGTGAGTTATCGCTGAAATGTAGGAAGAAACCCAAAGGAAGTAATATGATGTCCACATGGAGAGATGAAAGGCCCGCCCAGCTGTCAATCTGCCATAAGCCAGGCAGGAACTGATTAATTATTGTATTTTCAGAGCATTTTAGGTGGGTTTACTTACAAAAAAAGAGTATGAATACCTTAGGGGTAAAAGATTATAATATTCCTACATTCTACGTCACTCCTAAGGTGCATAAGAATGCCAGTAAACCACCTGGATGACCTATTATTTCTGGTGTGGGTAGAACATTGGAGTGAGTAGGTAAATACATTGACCAATGTAATTAACATCTGGTAAGAGAATTTCCCTAATTTGTCCTTGATATTTTATGGAGATTGGCTGATTTAACCTGATCACTATGTTTTGTCTGGGGTTGATGTTGAATTCTTACAATCCTCCATCTCACATCATCTGGGCATACACACGGTTTTCCAATGGCCAGATATTTGTCATCCATTGGCTGGTCCTCACAATAAATTCTTGGTGTAACTGTGGGTACCCGGGGCGTGACTTCCAGTATCACGGCCAGATGTGATTAGCGAGAGATCTGAGATCATCCTGAGTCTCCGACAGTATCCTGCGCAGTATCTGCTACTAAACCCGTAACCCGGAAATCAAGAAACCGCCTCAGAGAATTTTGGAGGACTGACAAACAGGATGGCGGGCGTAGTCCCCCACAGACGTGGAGTGGTGGACCACCAGCTTTGGAAACCCAGAAGCTCAGCACGCCACAGCCTGTAAAGCAGAAGAAGCAGCCCAAGCTGACGCTGGAACAAGTGAGCTCACAATTAATGGCAGCTATCCACTCAAGTAATGCAGCCCTGACAGGTAAAATGTCAAAATGGACGAGATTAAAATGGACATAGGACTGATCAGGCAGGATATGCAAAGCATTAGAGAAAGGATGGCAGAAGCTGAAAATAGGATATCTCTATTAAAGGACACAGCATCTCTAATGCCTTAAAAGGTGTCTACAGTAGAAAAACAGATTGCTACATGGCAGTAGAAAACAGATGATTTTGAGAATCGCATGTGCTGCAACAATTTAAGGATAGTGGGATTGCCGGAGAAAATAGAGGGGTACAACCCGGGGGGACTTTGTTGAGAAATGGTTGAAAAGTATACTTTCAGGTATGGAGGTGTTGTCAACAGCATTTGCAGTGAAAAGAGCACATAGGGTGCCTGCAGCACCACCAAAACCAGGGGCACCCCCTAGGCCATTGCTGGTGTGACTTTTGAACTGCAGAGATAGAGATCTGACTCTGCGAAAGCAAGACAAAAGGGAGATTCATTATGAAAACAGTAAAGTGTCAATATTTCTGGACTTCAACGTGCAAACTTTTATCAGATAAAACAGAAACTGAGAGAGGCAGGAGTAGAATACTCTATGGCTTATCCAGCCTGGTTGAGAGTGGAAGATGGAGGAAAGATTATGTACTTTAGTACACCGGAGCAAGCCCAAGATTGGATTCGGACATTTAAACCTGCACCTAAATAATGGATAGGGAGGAACTGAGAGATATTCCCCAGATAAGGACGCTGTCGGGAGGATTTATTAAGAATATACTGGGAGGGAACCCCTTTTTTTTGTCACAAGTTGGGAAAAGCACAGTGACAGTAAATGGAGAAGAGTTTGAGTTAAACACGGAGAAGGAATGTTTTGTTGATATTGATGATGACGGTGGCACACAGACACAGAGAATTATGCACAATATTAACCACTTCCCACCCGGCCAATGTACATAAACGGCCAGGTGGGCGCTCTCTCCTTCTGAGTGGACATTCAGGAACGTCCCTCAGAAGGAGGGGGATTGCGCGCGTGCCCGTGCAGTGGTGCGATTCCAATGTGCTCATGTCACCCGGATACAGCGCCGATCGGCAGGAGGGCTCTGTGATTGGCTCTCCTGATCACATGATGGCCATGTCCAATCACAGCCGTCATGTTATTATATACACAGAGCTGGTTGCTAGGCAATCAGCTATCCTCTCCTCATACGGAAGTTGTCGGTGAGGAGAGGAGAGGGGATCACTGCAGTCGGCTGGTGATCAGTGAGTATGAGCTGTTTTTTTCAGTTTTTTACTCACTGATCACCAAACTAGTGTCACCACACAATGTAAAACACACATGTGCCCACACAATGTCCCAAAACACATGTCCCCAAATAATAAAAACACCTGTCCCCCACATATGTCCCACTAAAATCACATGTCCCAATGATTTTTTGCACACATCTGTACATGATCATTTGCGTACATATATACGTGATCACACAAACCAATTATTATACACTTAACATAATTTTTTTTTACCAAAAACAAATAGCAGAATACATTTTGGCTTACATTTATTACAAAATTTAATTTGATTGTATTTCTTTTAAAATAGAAAGAAGAAAATATTGTTTTTTTTTCCAAATTTCCGCTATTTCTTCGCTTATATCGCAAAAAATAAAAAATGGAGTCGTGAATAAATACCACCAAAAGAAAGCTCTATGTGTGCGAACAAAATGATAAAAATGTAATTGGGTACAGCGTAGCATGACCGCGCAATTGTCATTGAAAGTGCGAGAGCGCTGAAAGCTGAAAATTGTTCTGGGAAGGAAGGGGGCAAAAGTGCCCAGTATTGTAGTGGTTAAAGATAAAAGTTATTGATAAAGGAGGAATGAAAGAAGAAGTATATAGAAAGGGGGAGGGAGGGGGGAAGAAAGGGGAAAAGGAATAAGGGAAGGAGACACATAGTTAGGGAGACACTGAGATAACAAGTTTGGTTTAAAACAAAAGGTGGTGCCATTGAATTTATACATAGTAAAACGACACACAGTATAAGTGTAAGAGGAGAGAGGGGAACACATAAATACACAGATAGAAGGGGAAAGGAGAGGGGGGAGGGAGAGGGGGAGGTGTGAGGAGTAGGAAGAAAAGGGGGGAGAGAGGGAAAAGGAAGGGGTAAGAATATATACAGGTGTGTTTTTTTTATATTCATTCCTCCCAGGATAACAAGATAGGGGGGTTGAGGATCAGTAAGGCTGAAATCAATACAAATTACCTATATAGGAGCAGATGCAATATGTCGGTAATGCCCTAAATATTTTGGTATGGTTGTGGGTAAATGGATGAGTGAATAGAAGGGAAAAGTAAGCAGGTGGGAGAGTGGTCTCTATTAATAGGAGAAGCTTCAGTTTTTTGTGGAAAGATGGTAGATATGACTAATCAGTGCACTTTTCTGTCATGGAACGTGAGAGGCATGGGTACGGCATTGAAGCGTATACAAGTCTTTACAGAGATTCGTAAAGCACAAGCAAAAATAATATGTATTCAAGAAACACATATGGTTAACGATAGACTTGATTATCTTAAAAAATTGTGGATTCAGTGGTCTTGCCATTCTTGCCACACAACTTATTCAAGGGGGGTCTCCATGTTGGTGCATAAGACAGTGACATGGGAATGTATTAGGGTAAAGAGGGATCCTCAAGGAAGATATGTTTTTGTCTTTGCCACAGTATATTCATTACCATTTGTCACCATGGGGATATATAATATGTGGATGAACCCAAAGATGTATAGATACGGAAAAAAAATCCAGAAAAGAATGGTGGGATCTAATGTTTTAGAGAAGTTTATAAAAGAGGCAGGATGGATCAACCTATGGAGAATTAAAAACCCAAATGTTAGATCCTATTTGTGGTATGCACCAGGAAGAGGATGTATGTCTCAAATAGATCTGGCTCTGGGGGATGAGAATATACTTCCTCTGGTGCATTCAGTGACATATATGCCCAGGGGAGGGGGGGGGTGTCTGGCCACTCTAGGTTGACCCTTAATTTAACAATATGGCCAAGGGGAAGTCGTCTGGGTTGTAGGATTCAGCCTTATTGGTTAACTCAAATTAGATTAAATGATCAAATACCGGAACAGATGGAAATATTTTGGAAGCTCATGGGGATAAAAAAAATGGATGGTATATTCTGGGACAAATTTAGGGCATATTTAAGAGGGGCATTGAAATCCACAATGTACTAACAGACAGGAAGAAGAGAAATTAGTAGAACTATGTTTGCAGGCAGAAGCAGATTTTATAAAAGACCCCTCAAAACAAATAAGATGGGAAAGATTAATGCGTCAGTATAAGAATCAATCAATAGTTAATGCTAAACAGAAGAGGTTTTACTTGAAACAAAACAACTTTGAGAAATGACTTCAGGCTAATAAGATGTTGAATTTTTTTGATAAATCAACAATCATTATCACTAGTGATATCAAAGGTGAGAAATGAGAAAGGGGAGGTTGTTGCAATAGACGATATACTTATGAACTTCTATAAATATGTAGCGCTGACAACTTTTGTTTTTAGTCATAAGTGTGTTATAAGGGTATAAGTTGATCTAGTGCCATCTAGTGGACAACTAAAAAGGTACAACACTTTTGTGTTTTATGATTAAGAGAAGTGACATGGAAGTGATTGATCGTTTACTTCTGAACATTAACTATGACCTACCCACAATGCTCCTGGACAAGAGAAGACCTGAACTGCATTGTGGGAGGGTATAAAAGTTTTGGGGGCAGCCATCTTAGGTCTCTTGTTCCTGGCACGCGTGGCCTGCCAGCAGGACTCTGTGGGTGTGTGTGTGTTCCACAGGGTTGCGGCCTACCTTGTGAAGGAGCGGAGCAGCAGCAAGGATCCTGCCATCGTGCCACAGTGTGCTGAAGCAGCAGAAGTGATTGTTCCGGAGACCCGTGGGGGAGGTAACCGAGGATTCCTGGTCATTAGTGAACGGAACAGTGTGACGATGTGGTGGTGGCTCCATACGGACTGAGAATTGCTGAAACTGAGACATCCATCTGCCGGATCCCGTGTGATGAGAGGGTTAACACCCGGAAGTTTGTTTATTACTACACACACACTTAGAACTTTTACAGATTGTTGCTGGGACAGATAGTCCCACAGAACAAGTTGAGTTGGAGAATATTACATTTGCATAGACTAAAATATTCAAGTGCTGACACTAGATAGTCTGTCTTCTTCGTATAAGAACACTTGATCAGTTTGCTGGATTACAATTGCTTTTGTGTATTACCTTACACTGCGCAACACCTCAGAAGAACTCTCTGTGGATTACAATTATCATTTCATAGCTAGCGAAGATTGAAGACGTCAAGACTATCTCTTTTATTGCAGGGCCCTGCATCTAGTTACAAAGAGTAGTGACTTTGCAGTTTAGAGCAGGGAGAGCTCCCTGGTATAAATATATATGTAGGTATATTCTGTGTATGTTATCAATATTGTTATAATTATTTACTATATTGTTACACTTCGTTGGTGTGATAGTGTTGTCACTGTGATAACTTTCTATATAAAATATATCATTTACCCAAAGAAAGAAGTCATTTTGGTTATTACAGAAGTTTGTGTGTAGTGTTGTTATTTCTCCTGCAGGTGGAGATACAAGCACCCAGGTAGAGGTAAATATAAATGTAAGTTATATTGTGGGTTGAAGTTGGTACTAATATCATTACAACACTGCACTACAGCTGTGTCAAGGGGATTGAACAACTTAAGAGGGGTGAATAGAACAGAGGACAGGCCCAATAATAAACCAGCAGCTCCACCGAGAGTTATTGCTACATGTGGGGGCTCGTCCAGGATAACTGTCACTCTGAAGTCAAGCACCCCCTTAAGAACCATAGAATGGATCCCCCCACTGTGGCACAGTGGTGTGAGGCGGAAGGCACCCGCTCAGAAGCGAGCATGGCCATGGAACTCTGGGGAGATATCTGGGAGAAAGAACACATTAACCGAGTGGTGAAAACGCTGTCCCCAGAGCAAAGAGCCAGGGTGGTCGCAGTAAGACCCAATTGTTAAGCCGCCCCTATTTCTCCTTTGAACCCGGGTTGGACGTATGGGTGTATGGATAGAACTCTCTGATCGATCGGGTAATCAAGACACACACATGGGATGGTGAATCGAAATTACAATGGTTTACTGGGTTTGCATATATCTTATACACTTACAGAGAGAGAGAAAAACCTCCCTCTAATTATCAGCCAATGAGATTGAAGCATAGACTTTATGAAAAAATAAGCATAAAACGTCATAAATTGCATATTCTGCCTATAGATATCCCTCAGGCTATATCTAAATATAAGTTTATATATATGTGACCACGTATGGTAGGCAATCTGCCAATGTTCCAGACACCCAACTTCTAACATGTTATAACTTTGTTATTCATTGTCTATATTAAAATGTCAGGCTAACCACACGTACATCCTGTTCAAGTACATAGCTCGCAAATAATCTTTGCACTTCTAATTTTCTGCATAAGAAAGCAAAATACACATTCTTCTTGTATAACATATCTTAAAGCAGCACTCTAACATCCTTACAATCCCTCCTTTGATTATAACAGACGAAAAGTCTGCATTGATCACCAATATTATTCATTATACCATCTCTGTTCTGTGTAAAGTATAGAAACAAAAGAACATATTTTATATGTCATTGAAAAAGCTGATAGGCAGATTGATAAGTTTCTTTTAGGGGGGGAAAGGGGGAAAAAGAATCTGGAAAGTCACTTCACCCATTTGGGGAACAGGGGCAGAACCAAAGTCTGTAGGGGGTTCCTGTTATTGAGAGAATTAGAGTTCCATTGTTTCATCTGTGGTCATGTATAGTTTTCAGTGATCAGGGGCTTTCTTTATCCTTGATTTTTGGCTTTCTTTATCCTTGATTTGTGGATCCATTGTGGGCTCTGGTCAGTCAGGACTGCTGTTCTTGCAACTTTCAATACTTCAAAAGATCCTTGGAAGATCTTCTTGCTGCTAGTTGCTTGACCAACATCCTGTCTCTGGGTATAAAAGGATGTGTTGGTTCTGTGGAGAGAGGAGGAAAGGTGACAGCTACCTTGTCATAATTTTCTGTAAAGCTACTTACCAGGTTTTTCACGTACTCTTCCTGTAAAGAATATAGATTAGGTTCCTCTCCTATTTCTATCTATTTCCTCTGTGTTGGTTTTCCCATTAATACCTCATAAGGGGATAAGCCGTTTCTAGAATGGGGTGAGGTACGGATTTGGAAAAGTATTGCGGGAAGAAAAGCTAACCAGTTTCTCAAAGTTCCTCCTGTCGCTTTCTTTAGTTTATCTTTAATATTTCTGTTCATCTTTTCTACTACTCCTCCTGCACTTTGGGGATAAGGGATGTGTCGTTTCCATTGAATACCTATCAGCGAGTGCATTCCCTTCTATTTCTGTTTTATCATATGAGTGCCCGCGAATCTTAATTACATTAATGTGGTGAGGAAGCAGGAGCGTTTCAATAAAGCGTCCACGTGCTATCTGTGTAAACATTCACATCCTGTCCTTCAAAGAGGAGTTGCGCTGAAGTTACTCGCAGTGGTTTACTTTCTAAGATATTGTCTGGGAGCCTGACAACTGAGTAACCAGTCTTGTATGTGTGATCGTCAGGACGTGTACAGTTATCGTCTACAAACACATGTAGGTAATCAGGGTTGGGGTGTCTTTTAAATCAGAACCTGGAGAAGTAGATTCTAAAAGCTGTTGATTACAGTCATGTTGAGGAATAGGATCAGTTTCTGAAAGATACAAGAGAGAGTGTAGAAACCTGACTTGTGGTGTTGTCTCTGAGCATGATTTGATGTCAAGATGTTGTGTGCTAAAGAGTATAACTTCATAGCCACTTGTACGTTGTGCTGTCATGTGCTGAGTACTATGTTCTGCATAAGGTGAACTACCGAATGTGTTGTGTATAATGTTGTCTGCCCTCCCAATGTTAATTTGGATGCCTCCTTTAAGCCATTGCACAAGCCCCGAGAGCTTGAAGGCAAGAGGGCATCCCCTGAACCTGCACGGGTAAGACCCAATGCAGGTGCCCTTGAGAGGGACGCAGTGAGGGTGGTAAATGCTTGTAGCATTTCCTCAGTCCAATTAATCATTTTTGGAGAGCCCAACAACGTAGCTGCTCTAAGGATCGAATCCCAGTGTGAGCAATTAGGTATCCATTGTCTGCAGTAGACAATCGAGCCGAGGAAGGAGAGAAGCGCGGCCTTCTCCTTCGGGGAACTGAGGCATGTAAGTACTTTGACCCGAGCCGGTGACACCAAACGTTCCCCTTGTTTGATTATACACCCCAAATACTCAACCTGCGACCTGCATCACCGGATCTTTTTTCAAGACACCAAATGACTTTCTGAGGCGAGGCGATGTTCAGAGTTGGACTCACAGCGTCCCTTGCTCTCACTACACAGCAGTAGGTCATCTATATATTGAAGCAGTATGGAACCCTGAGGAGGTGTCCAGTCGTCAAGGGATCATTTCAATACCATAGAGAAGGCTGCTGGGCTGTCAACAAATTCTTGTGGGAGCCGTGTCCAATTGAACCGGCCCCAAACAAAACCAAAGATCCTTTGTGCGTCCTCCCCAACCGGTACACTAAAAAAAAAAAATGTGTTCCATGGACTAACTATTTCCTTTAGTATGCCTTCCTTTTTGTATTCTTCAATCAATGGTGAAATGCCCTGCCCCTTCTGTAAGGGGATATTGTTTTTGGAAGTGTGATATTGTGTTGGGTTTGAAAGTAGGAGAGTAAGGTGTATGATTAAGATGTCCTACAGAGGTTTTGTCCTTAGCCCAAATTGGGTGATTTTCTAGCGGTCTAGGTAGAAGCATGTAATGTCCCCTGAAGTCATGATATTTAGGATTAGTCAAGTCACATAGTGGAGACTTTGCTGTCAATCCACCTTCTTGGTCAAATCTTATATTGATTCTTAAAGCAGACATTAAGTCTCTTCCCATTAAGGAAAGGTCAGTCAGTCAAAACAGCAAAACACATAGTTGTAAGAAGTTCGTCCTGTAATGTACTAACTTGTAATGTAGGAGTCACTTTATGTTGGACATCAGTTCCATTAATACCCATTGAGCAACCCTCTGTACATTCTGAAGTGATAAACCTACAATCAGTGAGTGATATATTTTATGTAGACAAACCAAAAATGAGTAAAAATCTTCCCCTGGATTTTGTTTGCAAGACAACATAGTGTGTACACTTGTGTCCCCTTTGTATGCTTTCTGCCAAGCTAGTCCTAGTTGGCCCCAAAAAATATCCCACCATTCAGGTTTGTCATAGGGATCTGCCGTGATAAAAGCTGCCACTACATCAAATTCAACCGTGGTTTCAGGGTATACTGCTTGAATAATGATTTGGAGATCTTCTGCACTCATCCTAGCTCCTGTACAATACCTTTTTAGAAAAGCTGCAGCAGCTCTGGGATCCTTTCTAGGTTTAGGGCAGGTGTCCCTTATATTAGCCGACAGGGAGGGGGATCTGAACCTGAGTATTACCTATCATGATCAAAGGAAGGGCCTTAAAGGGTTCCTTCTCTTTGTTTGCAGAACGAAGGATTATCTGACCCGCAGACTCTACTTCTTGTAATGCTATAGCTAGTTCTTCTGATTTTTTTTTTTCTCTAGCCTCTTTGCTTCCCTCGCTTCTTTCTCCCTGTCTTTCCCTTAGTACATTTTACAACATTTCGTCATATATTTACAATCCCAGTGTCACCCGGGGGGTAATTGTGTCGATTATGCGTCCCACAAATTTTCATTACCTCCTCCTAATCTTCCAGGGAACACGGTCCCAATGACCCCAAGCCTGAAAGATACAACTGATGTGCACAAGTTTGTACATTTCCCCAAAAAGGATCGACACGTTTTGCCCCACAAGTGCCTTTTACAAAATCATAGGGGGGAAGGTTGGTCCCGCTCACCTTCAGGAACTTCCTTTCCTAATTTATTTCCCATAATTATTACACAATATCCTTAATGTCACAATGATACTTATAATACTTATTACTCCTCTTACTGTTAAACATTATTTTGTATATTGAATCTCAACATTTGAACTCTTGGAGTACCTTCTCTTAATAAAGGTCTCTTTCCCAGTTTAAGATGGTAATACACTCAAAACACCTTTGTGACATTTGTTTAACACACAACAAACACAATAACACTGATATAACTCTATAACTCTACGTATATCACTTATCAAGATCAAACCAAATAGTAAATCAATTCCCTTATGTCGAAGTATATATTCACACATGCATATGATCACAACAAAATACAGAGCAATATATTCACAAAGAAACCGCTAAATTGTGTGCACACAATTTCCCCCTTTTTTTTTTTAGAGCTCCATACACCCGTCCTGTATTTTAAAAAAGCATCAAATGCTCTCTATAATTCTATAAGTCCCGCCAGCCTAGCGGGACATCATTTAACCATTAAAACTATGCGACTTCTTTATCCCAGGAGAGCCAACCTAGCAATCCTTGAGATTATGCTACCTCTTTATCCCAGGAGAGCCAACCTAGCAATCCTCGAGATTATAAAATTTAAAAAAAAAACAATAGGGGTCAATCATGCCAGGATAAGTGAAAAGGCTTCGTAAAATAAATTTACATCATAGCATATAACCAGGCTGCAATTATGGTCACAGAGGCTGCGATTATGGTCACAGAGGCTGCGATTATGGTCACAGAGAGGCTGCGATTATGGTCACAGAGGCTGCGATCATGGGCACAGAGGCTGTGATTATGGGCACAGAGAGGCTGCAATTATGGGCACAGAGGCTGCGATTATGGTCACAGAGAGGCTGCGATTATGGTCACAGAGGCTGCGATTATGGTCACAGAGAGGCTGCGATTATGGTCACAGAGAGGCTGCGATTATGGTCACAGAGGCGCTTCAATTATGGGCACAGAGAGGTTGCAATTATGGTCACAGAGGCTACGATTATGGACATATGTCTGCGTGGGTTCGAACCCCACTTCTGGTACCATTTCTGTTAAGCCGCCCCTATTTCTTCTTTGAACCCGGGTTGGACCTATGGGTGTATGGATAGAACTCTCTGATCGATCGGGTAATCAAGACACACACATGGGATGGTGAATCGAAATTACAATGGTTTACTGGGTTTGCATATATCTTATACACTTACAGAGAGAGAGAGAAAAACCTCCCTCTTATTATCAGCCAATGAGATTGAAGCATAGACTTTATGAAAAAATAAGCATAAAACGTCATAAATTGCATATTCTGTCTATAGATATCCCTCAGGCTATATCTAATTATAAGTTTATATATATATGTGACCACGTATGGTAGGCAATCTGCCAATGTTCCAGACACCCAACTTCTAACATGTTATAACTTTGTTATTCATTGTCTATATTAAAATGTCAGGCTAACCACACGGACATCCTGTTCAAGTACATAGCTCGCAAAAAATCTTTGCACTTCTAATTTTCTGCATAAGAAAGCAAAATACATTTCTTCTTGTATAACATATCTTAAAGCAGCACTCTAACATCCTTACACCAATCATGAGACATTCCACACTTATGCATTATTGGAGTGGAGGAAGGGAGTTCCAGAAAATTTCAAGGGTGCAAGTGTTAAACTCGCTGACAAGACCAAATTTTATCTGACGCACCCAAGGGAAGAAGGGGAGAATCTTACCACCTTCCCCAGATGAGTTCAGCAGAAGTCAAGGTTCCATCAGCGTCAGCACTGGCTGTAATTGAGCCAGAACTCTTCACAGCCCTGGGAAATTTGGTGTCCCAATGTCAAAAAGGGAACCCAACATATTCAGGAACTGGGTACCGAAAACTGGGCATTTTCTCGGGCCAACGGCCTGTACCCAAAGGAGAAGACTCCTTTGAAGAGTGGTTGGAACAGGCCACGCAAGTGTTGGATGAGTGGGACATCCCTGAAACGCAAAAAAAACAGCGGATTACTGAGAGTCTGAAAGGGCCTGCTTCCGAGGCTATTAGAAATCTGAAGCTTAGCAAACAGAACTGCGTAGCCCAAGATTACTTAGATATCCTGCAAGATGTGTTCAGACGTAACGAAAAGGTCTCTGACCTAATTTATTAATTAGAACACACCTACCAAGAAACAGGAGAGAAGTTGTCATAGTATATGAGACGGTTAGACGAGGTCATTCACCAGATATTGTTAAAGAAGGGATTAGATCCTAGTAAGGTGGATGAAATTTGGGCCAAACAAGTTTTAAGAGGTGCCCGGCCTTTGGATCCCATCACCCTCCAATTAAGGACTCATCAAGATGGAGGCATATTGAAGTACCCAGATCTAATTCGGATTGTACTGGAGGAAGAAGCTATCCTGGAAAGGAAGGAGAAAATTCAAGACCCAAAACACACTGTTGGAGTCAGGACAGTTAGTGTGATGGAAGAGGATCCCCAGATTGAGCTTCTTAAGACTCAGGTGGCCCAGTTAATGGAGATGATGGCTTTGCTGACTGCAAGATTCCCTAATCCACCCGACAGAGGAAAAAAAAAAAAAACTAAAAAAGTATCAGATTTCATCCTTAGAAGGGAATCTGGACTTTGTTTCAACTGTGGAGGGGCTGGACATTTTGGGAAAGTGTGCCCAAGTCCAAGGGCAGCAGTACAACATCAAAAGCCGGTGGAAAACTTCAAAGGGCCTCAGTGAAGGAGTCAACTGAGTGCCCTGTAACAGTCGTTAACTCCAACGAAATCCAGGTTCACAAAGTTTTGAGAGTAAGAGGAGGAATGAAGTTGAGTGAGCGTCCATGGAAACAAGGAGTCAAGATGCGCACTAACAAGCAAAGGAAGCCAAACACTCATGGTGAATTTCCCCTCAACCTAGTGGGACCCTCTCCGATCATCCCCTTCCATGTAGAAGGAATCTACACCAAGGCACTGCTGGATACGGAGCCCAAGTGACCTTATTATATAAAGATTTCTACATGAAGCATCTCAAGCATCTGCCCCTGCAAAAGTTGGAAGAATTGGAGATATGGGGCCTAGGTGCCCAGAACTTCCCTTATGAGGGATATATCCCTATCAAGCTTACCTTTGACCCGAGTGTGGCTGGGAAGGCTGAGACTTTCGACACCCTGGCAGTTGTGTGTCCTCGGCCCCCTGGGGCTCATAGAAGTTCCCTTATCATCGGAACAAATACTGATCTGGTCAGAAGACTCCTGACACCGCTTGTGCAGAAGGAAAGTGGCCCGGCCATGAAGGTACATCCCATGCTAACCCAAGTGTACAAGGATATAGTACACGAACAGAAAGCCCCACCAGAAGGGGTGGGAAAGGTTTGGCGTTTAGACAGAGGTGAAAAACTGTTACAACCAGGTGAAGTGGTATGCATGAGGGCCTCTGTCAAGTTGAGTTGGAGACAACCTGGTCCTTTCATTGTCTTGGAGACAAACAATCAGGAAGAGGATGTGGGTCTGGAAATACTCCCAAAAGTATTATCTACTAAGGCGCTTAAGAGAAGCAGGGGGAGAGTTTCCGTCAGTGTTCGGAACACGACAGCCTTGCCTGTGGAGATACCAGTAAGAATGCTGCTGGGGCAGGTGAATCAAGCAACCCCGGTCTCGCCAAGTGATGTCAAAAGAGGACCCGAAGAGGAGATTCCCATAGAGAACTTCTACCCAAAGAACACCTCCCTTACGCCTGTTTGGATGGAGAGGGCCAAAGCCCAGCTCATGAAATGGAAAGAGGTTTTCTCAAAGAGTGAGTTGTTGATGTGGGGTATGCCAAGAGTGCAGAGCACAAGATTCGGCTGGAGGAAGACAAACCTTTTTGAGAAAGGGTTAGGAGGATCCCACTGGGAGATCTTGAGGACCTTCGAGAACCGCTGGCTGAGCTGAAAAGAAATGGGATTATCAGGGAGTCCAGGAGTTCGTATGCCTCCCCCGATAGTGGTAGTGAGGAAAAATGGGTCACTACGGCTGTGTATCGACTATAGGACCCTGAACCGATGGACCATTCCAGATCAATACACTACCCCTTGGATAGAAGATGCCCTACAGAGCCTGTCAGGGGCAAAGTGGTTCAGTGTATTAGATTTGAAGAGTGGTTATTATCAGATCCCCATGAGTCATGAGGATAAGGAGAAAACTGCTTTCATTACCCCTTTGGGATTCTATGAATTTAACCGGATGCCACAAGGTTTTTCTGGGGCCCCAGCAACTTTCCAGCGGCTCATGGAGAAAACGGTAGGCAACATGAATTTGATTGAGGTCTTAGTATACTTAGACGATATCATAGTATTTGGCCGAACTCTTGAAGAGCATGAAGAGCGACTGGAGAAGGTTCTGAAGAGATTACATGATGAGGGCTTGAAATTTTCAATGGAGAAATGTCAGTTCTATCAATCTTCAGTGAACTATTTGGGGCACATTGTGTCTGAAGAAGGGATAGCAACTGACCCTGAGAAGTTGGAAGCTGTTACTAGTTGGGCCAAGCCCACGAATGTGACTGAGCTCAGGTCATTCCTAGGATTCTGCTCCTACTATTGGAGGTTTGTGGGGGGGTTTGCGAAGATAGCTCACCCACTCACAGAGCTACTGAAGAACCAGGAAGCAGCTGATGTGGATTCGGAGGAACCTGGGAGGCGAAAGGAAAGGAAAGGAAAAAGGAGTCTATCCTGGATCAGTGGACTCCGCAATGTGAGGAGACATTCAGACAATTGAAGTGGATCCTTACCACTGCTCCAGTGTTAGCTTATGCGGATCCTACCAAGCCCTATGAACTGCACGTGGATGCTAGCCGAGATGGACTAGGTGGAGTACTCTACCAAGATCATGCTGGACATTTAAGGCCCATTGCTTATGTGAGCCGGAGCCTGTCTCCTGCTGAGAAGAACTACCCCACTCATAAACTTGAGTTTCTGGCCTTGAAGTGGGTTGTGGTAGACAAGTTGAGAGATTACCTGTATGGTGCAGAGTTTGTAGTCAAAACGGATAACAACCCTCTCACATACTTGCTTACCACCGCAAAGTTGGATGCCACAGGACATAGGTGGTTGGCTGCTCTTTCAACCTTCTCCTTCAGCTTGAAATACAGACCAAGACCCCACAGTTCCCTGAGCTCCCAAGAAGATTGGACTCAGCTTGCCCCCGAAGGGGTAAGAGCCCTTTGTGAAGGAGCAGAAAAACAGGAGAAAGGTGGGGCCAGAGCTAAAGAAATGGGAGTGACTACAGCAGGGGTACCTAGGTATTACTGTAATGTCTCTCAGATTGCAGCAGAAGGTCTATCTAAGTTATCAAGAAAAGACCTTAGGAGGGACCAACAGGAAGATCCACTCTGCAGCTTAGTATTGGAAGCTCTGGAGAGTCAGCGCCCTGATTTACTTTTGAAAAGTGCTCAGAAATAAGCTCTGTTGTTACATAAAGAGTGGAGTCGGTTGCAGTTGCAAGAAGGGGTGGTCTACCGAAGGGGCCCCTCTGAAGATCTGGAGGAGAAGTGGCAACTGTTTCTGCCAGAGAAACACAGAGAGACAGTGTTAAACGCTCTGCATGATTGTCATGGACATCTGGGGGCAGAAAGAACTCTTCAATTCATAAGGGATAGATTTTATTGGCCTTACATGAGGAAAGAGGTGGAGAGTTACTGTCATTCCTGTCATAGGTGTATCCAGAGAGAGACTTTGCCGCAATGGGCAGGCTCGATGGGTCATTTATCAAGCCAAGATCCCATGAATTTAGTTTGCATAGATTTCCTGTGTCTAGAATCTGACTTGAGTGGGCAAGGAAATATTCTGCTAGTCACAGACCATTTTACCAGATATGCTCAAGCTTTCTCCATGAAAGATCAGAATGCAGTCACCGTGGCAAAGACACTAGTAGAGAAGTTCTTTGTCCATTATGGCTTACCACAGAGGATTCACTCAGATCAGGGAAGGGACTTCGAGAGTACGCTCATCAGGAGATTATTGGATCTGTTGGGAATTCAGAAGTCTAGAACTACATCTTATCATCCGCAAGGAGACCCTCAGCCGGAGAGGTTTAATAGAACTCTTCTCAATATGTTGGACACTGACCTCCGAGCAAAAGGCCAACTGGAGTAAGCATATTGCCGCTTTAGTACATGCATATAACAGCACCAAGAGTGACGTCACAGGATATTCACCTTATCGGTTGATGTTTGGGCGAGAGGCTAGATTACCAGTGGACTTGGCTTTCAGAACCTCTCTGGATCACACCTCAGATGCTTCTCATCGAGGATATAGAAATAGGCTGAGGAAGAGTCTGAAGATTGCTTATGAAAAGGCTCGGACTATGTCAGACAGCAAAGGGAGTAGAAATAAGAGGAACTTTGACCTCAAAGTAAGGATTCAAGATCTGAAACCTGGTGACCGAGTCCTAATGAGGAATTTGGACATTCCTGGGAAACACAAGCTGGCAAATCACTAGAGGTCACAGCCATACATTGTATGTAAACAGCTCCCAGGGCTTCCAACCTTCGAAATCAGACCAGAAGGAAGTGCTGGACCAATTAAGACTTGGCATCGGAATCACCTTTTGCCCCTTACTGATGCAGTCAGGATAGTCTCCGATGAGGAGTTATCATCTACATCAGAGGCTGCACAAAGGCCTGTAACTAGGTCTCAGTCTGAGACTTTAACAGCTGAAGATAGTGAGGAGAGAGACATAGACATTAGCTGGTTGTGGTCATCTGACATACCTGAAGCTGAAAAGAGTGTTTCATCCCGACAACCGAGGAGGGTAGTGAGGCTCTTAGGCCAGAAGCTCCAGAGTTTGTACCATTGTCCGAAAGAGCTGAAAACTGTTTATCTCCCTCTGAAGTAGAAGGTAAAGGTGTTCATTCAGAAATAGAGGACACACCAAAAGAGCAAAGGGGAAAGAGGAACATTCGCCCACCTAAGAGACTAACCTATGATACTTTGGACGAGTGTTTTGAGATAACAAAGGTTACCAGCAAAAGGAATGTTGATGAGCCTAGTTCCTCCTCAGTCAATCTGGACAATGAGAGCCCTGTTTCACCCCTTGACACATCTGTATCTGATACTAAAACGACAGTTGTGGGTACACAAAATAGCTTTCCAACAGCTGAGAATTGGTGGGAGGCTCCTCTGTCATTCCTGTGCACTCGTTTAGAGGCTAAGATGTGTAGCAGAAACAAGGTCTTACATATCTTTGGGGACCAAAGATTTAAAGCAGGGGGAGTATGTAGCGCTGACAACTTTTGTTTAGTGATAAGTGTGTTATAAAGGTATAAGTTGATCTAGTGCCATCTAGTGGACAACTAAAAAGGTACAACACTTTTGTGTTTTATAATTAAGAGAAGTGACATGGAAGTGATTGATTGTTTACTTCTGAACATTAACTATGACCTACCCACAATGCTCCTGGACAAGAGAAGAACTGAACTGCATTGTGGGAGGGTATAAAAGGTTTGGGGGCAGCCATCTTAGGTCTCTTGTTCCTGGGACGCGTGGCCTGCCAGCAGGACTCTGTGGGTGTGTGTGTGTCCCACAGGGTTGCAGCCTACCTTGTGAAGGAGTAGAGCAGCAGCAAGGATCCTGCCATCGTATCACAGTGTGCTGAAGCAGAAGAAATGATTGTTCCGGAGACCCGTGGGGGAGGTAACCGAGGACTCCTGGTCGTTAGTGAGCGGAACAGTGTGACGACGTGGTGGTGGCTCCATACAGACTGAGAACTGCTGAAACAGAGACATCCATCTGCCGGATCCCGTGTGATGAGAGGGTTAACACCCGGAAGTTTGTTTAATATCACACACACACACTTAGAACTTTTACAGATTGTTGCTGGGACAGATAGTCCCACGGAACAAGTTGAGCTGGAGAATATTACATTTGCATAGACTAAAATATTCAAGTGCTGACACTAGATGTCTGTCTTCTTCGTATAACACTTGATCAGTTTGCTGGATTACAATTGCTTTTTGTGTATTACCTTACACTGCGCAACACCTCAGAAGAACTCTCTGTGGATTACAATTATCATTTCATAGCTAGCGAAGATTGAGAATGTCAAGACTATCTCTTTTATTGCAGGGCCCTGCATCTAGTTACAAAGAGTAGTGACTTTACGCTTTAGAGCAGGGGGAGCTCCCTGGTATAAATATATATGTAGGTATATTCTGTGTATGTTATCAATATTGTTATATCTATTTACTATACTGTTACACTTCGTTGGTGTGATAGTGTAGTAACTGTGATAACTTTCTATATAAAATATATAATTTACCCAAATAAAGAAGTCATTTTGGTTATTACAGAAGTTTGTGTGTAGTGTTGTTATTTCTCCTGCAGGTGGAGCTACAAGCACCCAGGTAGAGGTAAATATAAATGTAAGTTATATTGTGGGTTGAAGTTGGTACTAATATCATTACAACACTGCACTACAGCTGTGTCAAGGGGATTGAACAACTTAAGAGGGGTGAATAGAACAGAGGACAGGCCCAATAATAAACCAACAGCTCCATCGAGAGTTATTGCTACAAATACTATGTTAATATGTACACATCAACACGGATATGCACAGTGGAAGAGATAGAGAAATACTTGGAGGATCTAGAATTTCTTAAATTAACAGAAGAACAAAAAGATGATGGAGAAAGAGATAGAGGAGGAGGAAGTCCGGATGGCATACCATTGGAGGGGTATCAGCGGTATGTGGAGTTAATGGCACCAGTCTTGACTAGAACGTTTAGAGAGATTTTTCTGCGGGGAGAGATGTCCCCCTCTATGTATGAGGCAACAGTGGTATTAATACCAAAACCAGATAAAGACAGAAATGATTGTGCGTCGTATAGATCAATCTCACTATTAAACATAGTTTATAAAGTATTGGTAAAAATAATATTGGCTAGGAGGCTTAATTGGGTAATTTTATTTATTGTAAGTAGCGATCAAACAGGATTTATGCCAGGGAAATCTACTTTTAAATAATATAAGAAGAACGCAACTTAATGGCACAATTGAAGGAGTTTATCCCAGAGACGAGTGCCTTGGCATCTTTGGATACTGCCAAGGCATTTGACTCCATAGAGTGGAATTTCTTGCAGGTATCGCAGAAAAGAAGTGGATTTGGGGAGAGATTGAGAAAATGGGTAAGAATATTATACAAGCAACCATGTTCACATTTATTGATAAGCGGATTATTATCCCCCACAATAAGGCTATATAGGGGAACAAGACAATGATGTCCACTGTCCCCCCAATTATTTGCCATAGCAATTGAAGCATAGGCAAATAGATTTAGACAATTTAAAAACTATAAAGGGATCAAGCTGGGTGGAAGGATTGAGCATATAGGTTTATATGCCGATGATATTATATTCTATATGGGAGACATACAGACATCCTTAACGGAGGAAATGAAAATAATAGAAATATATGGGACATTACATAGTTACATAGTTACATAGTAGGTGAGGTTGAAAAAAGACACAAGTCCATCAAGTCCAACCTATGTGTGTGATTATGTGTCAGTATTACATTGTATATCCCTGTATGTTGCGGTCATTCAGGTGCTTATCTAATAGTTTCTTGAAGCTATCAATGCTCCCCGCTGAGACCACCGCCTGTGGAAGGGAATTCCACATTCTTGCCGCTCTTACAGTAAAGAACCCTCTACGTAGTTTAAGGTTAAACCTCTTTTCTTCTAATTTTAATGAGTGGCCACGAGTCTTGTTAAGCTCTCTTCTGCGAAAAAGTTTTAACCCTATTGTGGGGTCACCAGTCCGGTATTTGTAAATTGAAATCATATCCCCTCTCAAGCGTCTCTTCTCCAGAGAGAATAAGTTCAGTGCTTGCAACCTTTCCTCATAACTAAGATCCTCCAGACCCTTTATTAGCTTTGTTGCCCTTCTTTGTACTCGCTCCATTTCCAGTACATCCTTCCTGAGGACTGGTGCCCAGAACTGGACAGCATACTCCAGGTGCGGCCGGACCAGAGTCTTGTAGAGCGGGAGAATTATCGTTTTATCTCTGGAGTTGATCCCCCTTTTAATGCATGCCAATATTCTGTTTGCTTTGTTAGCAGCAGCTTGGCATTGCATGCCATTGCTGAGCCGATCATCTACTAGGACCCCCAGGTCCTTTTCCATCCTAGATTCCCCCAGAGGTTCTCCCCCCAGTGTATAGATTGCATTCATATTTTTGCCACCCAAATGCATTATTTTACATTTTTCTACATTGAACCTAATTTGCCATGTAGTTGCCCACCCCATTAATTTGTTCAGGTCTTTTTGCAAGGTTTCCACATCCTGCGGAGAAGTTATTGCCCTGCTTAGCTTAGTATCGTCTGCAAATACAGAGATTGAACTGTTTATCCCATCCTCCAGATCGTTTATGAACAAATTAAATAGGATTGATCCCAGCACAGAACCCTGGGGAACCCCACTACCCACCCCTGACCATTCTGAGTACTCCCCATTTATCACCACCCTCTGAACTCGCCCTTGTAGCCAGTTTTCAATCCATGTACTCACCCTATGGTCCATGCCAATGGACCTTATCTTGTACAGTAAACGTTTATGGGGAACTGTGTCAAATGCTTTTGCAAAATCCAGATACACCACGTCTACGGGCCTTCCTTTATCTAGATGGCAACTCACCTCCTCATAGAAGGTTAATAGATTGGTTTGGCAAGAACGATTCTTCATGAATCCATGCTGATTACTGCTAATGATACCGTTCTTATTACTAAAATCTTGTATATAGTCCCTTATCATCCCCTCCAAGAGTTTACATACTATTGATGTTAGGCTAACTGGTCTGTAATTCCCAGGGATGTATTTTGGGCCCTTTTTAAATATTGGTGCTACATTGGCTTTTCTCCAATCAGCTGGTACCATTCCAGTCAGTAGACTATCTGTAAAAATTAGGAACAACGGTCTGGCAATCACTTGACTGAGTTCCCTAAGTACCCTTGGATGCAAGCCATCTGGTCCCGGTGATTTATTAATGTTAAGTTTCTCAAGTCTAATTTTAATTCCGTCCTCTGTTAACCATGGAGGTGCTTCCTGTGTTGTGTCATGAGGATAAACACTGCAGTTTTGGTTACTGAAGCCCCCTGATTCACTCGTGAAGACTGAGGAAAAGAATAAATTCAATACCTTTGCCATCTCCCCATCCTTTGTAACCAGATGTCCTTCCTTATTCTTTATGGGGCCAATATGGTCTGTCCTCCCTTTTTTACTGTTTACATACTTAAAGAATTTCTTGTAGTTTAGGGAAGTTGGCTCTTTTGAAATTCAGTGTCTTTGTATTCCCTTTATGTTTCCTATTTGTGTGATTTATACTGAAACTAATTGACCTGTGATCGCTGTTACCTAAATTGCCCCGTATTTCCACATCCGTGATCAGGTCTGTATTGTTGGTAATCAGTAGATCCAGTAATGTTTTATTTCTAGTTGGTGCGTCTACCATCTGACCCATAAAATTGTCCTGCAAGACATTAAGGAATTGGCGAGCCTTAAATGAATGCGCGGTTCCCTCCACCCAGTCTATGTCCGGATAATTAAAATCCCCCATTATGATAACACTTCCCATCCTTGTTGCTAATCCAATTTGTGATAGGAGATCCGTCCCCACTTCCTCCCTCAGGTTAGGGGGCCTATAGCATACTCCCAGTATTATTTTCCCCTTAGCTTCATCCCTTTGGAGCTCTACCCATAAGGATTCCACCTCCTCCCTAGCTCCCTTAGTGATGTCATCTCTCACATTCACTTGTACATTATTCTTGATATATAGGCATACCCCTCCCCCTTTTTTACCCTCCCTATCCTTGCGGTAAAGGGTATACCCTTGAATGTTTGCCAGCCAATCATGAGAGCTGTTGAACCAGGTCTCTGAAATTCCCACAAAATCCAAATCCTCCTCGTACAACAGTATCTCTAGTTCACCCATCTTGTCTGCCATGCTCCTGGCATTGGTGAACATGCCACATAGTTTAGACCGGTCGCATATTGTCCTCGTATTGGGTGTTTCGAGATTGCAACTAGGACTTGCTACTATACTCACCTTGTGTTTTTGTGCTTTGGTTAACCTGCCACTAATGCCCCCAATACTACCCTCTGGAATATCTTCCGCGCTGGCTATCTCTGCCTCTGGACCCTCCCCCCCATCGCCTAGTTTAAAAACCCCTCTAACTTTTTGGCCATCTTCATTCCCAGCAGATCTGCACCCTCCTCATTTAGGTGCAGTCCGTCCCTTCTATAGTACCGGTTACCGACTGAGAAGTCGGCCCAGTCCTCCAGGAACCCAAACCCCTCCTTACTACATCAGCTCTTCAGCCACTTGTTTACTTCCCTAATCTCCCTCTTCCTTTCTGGTGTGGCTCGATGTACCGGTAATATTCCTGAGAATACTACCTTGGAGGTCCTTTTCCTCAATTTAGCTCCTAAGTCCCTAAAATCGTTCTTTAGGACACTCCATCTGCCTCTGACTTTGTCATTGGTGCCAAAGTGCACCATGACAGCCGGGTCTTCCCCAGAGCCTCCCAGTAATCTGTCCACAAGATCCGTGATGTGCCGAACCTGAGCGCCCGGTAGACAACATACTGTTCGGCGCTTCAGGTCTTGGTTACAGATTGCCCTCTCTGTCATTCTAAGAATTGAGTCCCCTACCACCAGAATCTGACTTTCCTTTCCCTTTGCTGCCCCCCCCACTCTCACTGGAGGAGTTCTTCCCCCGGCAGCTAGGAGAGTCCCTCAGCTCCAGCAGTGCTGGTCCCAGACTGGTTTCACCAATGTCACTCAAAGTAGCCTACTTATTGGGATGCTCCAGTCCTGGATCGGCCTCCCTGGCACTTCCCCCTCTACCCCTCCTGACTGTCACCCACATTCTCAGGGCTTAAGATTAACTGGCAAAAATCTGCGTTGATGTTGCTCGGGCGAAGCACTGGGAATGGGCCCCAGACCCCATTAAAAATAGTAAAAGTATTTAATATCTAGGAATAAATATTACCTTGTATCCAGCTGAAGCTTTGGAAGCCAATGTATACCCCCTGTTGGATTATGCTAAGAGTAAATTGGGGATATGGATAAAGTTACCTCTATCAATGTCAAGAAGAGTACAGCTGATCAATCATATTACCCAAGTGTTTATATGTCTTCTCGCACTCCCCAGTAAGGATACCTAAACAGATATTTAAAAAGCTAAATTCCCAGATCACTAAGTTCATATGGGCACACGGCAAATGTAAACTAAAACTCACAACACTACAAAGACCCAAAATAACAGCAGGGTTGGCAATGCCAGATTTATATTTATATTATCTGGCAGGCCAATTAAAACACCTAAAAACGTGGATAATGCAGGAACAAGAAATGGGGGTTGAACAATACCTATTAAGCAAAATGCAAGTAAATGATCTCTTGGTGGGACTGGAAACAACTGACTTAAAGTGGGGTTCCACCCAAAAAACAAAAATACCTCAAAAATTCTAAAAAAAAACAAAAAAAAACATTTGGATAATTTTTTTTTTCACTTACCTCTAAATGCGTGTTGCTAGGTGGTCCCTCGTAGTCTGCCTCTTCCCTTGCCTGGGCTGGTGACATCACTTCCCCCTCAGTACAGGAAGGGCTCCACTCTGCTCCCTCCCTCCTGTCAATCATCTGGGACCCATTACAGGTCCCAGGTGATTGAGCGGCCAATCACGGCGTGCGGCGCCGCTCGCGCATGCGCAGTGGGTGCCAGGCTGTGAAGCCACAGCCCGGCGCCCACAGTTGAAATGCCGGCGCCGACGAGCGGAGGGGGGGACGAGCGGGGCTTCGACCCCCCGCATCGCTGGACCCAGGGACAGGTAAGTGTCCAATTAAAAGTCAGCAGCTGCAGTATTTGTAGCTGCTGACTTTTAATTTTTTTTTTTTTTTGACGGCCCCCCTGGGTGGAACTCCTCTTTAAGGAGGAGTGGAGCAAAAATTCCTCTTCTGATGCTGGCTAGGTCAGTATGGAAGGAGGCAAATAACTGACGGCATTCACTGATATCCCACCAGAAACTGCTTTGTGAAATAACCCAACATTTGAATATTTAGAAGTATTTGAGGATAGTAAATTTTGGAAACAGAAAAAGTTAACAACAATTGGAGAGATATATCATAAAAACATAATACGATCATACGAGAACTTGTGTAAATAATATATGCCTCTTGCTAAATACCTTTAACTGTTTACTTTCCAAAAAAGGGGTCATTTGGGGGGTATTTGTACTGTTCTGACATTTTTGGGCCTCAATAAATGAGATTGGCCATCAGTACATCCAGGATTAATCAATTTTCAGATAATATATACTGTATACCATAGTTTGTGGACTCTATAACTTACCTACAGGCTAAACAATATACAATGATTTGGGTTATTTTCACCAAATAAATGTTGCAGAATACATTTTGGCCTAAATTTATTAAGAACAAATATTTATTTGCAAAATTTTATAAAAGCAAAGTGGTTAACCGCCTCGTGCCCGCCGGCTGTCAGATGACGGCCAGGCGGCGAAGCTCTCGTTCTGGGCAGGTGTCATATGACGTCCTCCCAGAACGACCGCTCTTGCGCCCCCTGGGGGTGCGCACCGTGGCTATCAGTGGTTCGGTGTGTCAGTCAGAAACACCGCTACACCAATCTCGGTAAAGAGCCTCTGACGGAGGCTCTTTACCACATAATCAGCCGTGTCCAATCATGGCTAATCACAATGTAAACAGGAAGAGCCGTTGATCAGCTTTTCCTCACTCGCGTCTGACAGACGCGAGTAGAGGAGAGCCGATCGGCTGCTCTCCAGATCACCAGGATGCTGCCAGGACCACCAGGGATTGGCACCACCCTAGACCACCAGGTATTCCACCCTAGACCACCAGGGTAATGCTAAACAGTGCCCAGGCAGCTGCCTATCAGTGCCCTTCCCAAATGCCTGCCAGTGCAAGTGCAATCAGTGATGCCTATCAATGCCATCTATCAGTGCTGCCTATCAGTGCCCAGCAGTGCTGCCTATCAGTACCACCTATAAGTACCCATCAGTGCAGCCTTTCAGTGCCCAGTGTCACCTATCAGTGCCCACTGGTGCCACCCTATGAGTACCCATCAGTGCTGTCTATCAATGCCCATCAGTGCTGTATATCAGTGGCACTCAACAGTGCAGCCTACCAGTGCCCATCAGTACCGCCTATTAGTGCCTATCGTCAGTGCCACCTCATTGATGCCACCTCATCAGTGCCACCTAATCAGTGCCACCTTATCAGTGCCCATCAGTTAAGGAGAAAACATACTAATTTACAAAATTTTATAACAGAAACAAAAGAAAACTTTTTTTTTCAAAATTTTAGGTTTTTTTTATTTGTTTAGCAAAAAATAAAAATCCCAGAGGTGATCAAATACCACCAAAAGAAATCTCTATTTGTGGGAACAAAATGATAAAAATTATGTTTGGGTACAGTGATGGATGACCGCGCAATTGTCATTTAAACAGCGACAGCACTGAAAGCTGAAAATTGGCTTGGGCAGGAAGGGGGTTTAAGTGCCTAGTATTGAGGTGAATAAACATCATCACAAGTCCCAAGTCCCCCCTTACACAGAGATCACCATTCCCCCTGAGCCCCCCCACCACCTCAACCCCCCGGTTACATCACAAGGGGTGATGCCAGCAGGTGATATCGCCACTTATCTGTATAAGAACATCAGACAGCGGAGCAGGCAGTCGGTGGTTAATCTTTGTCATGGGCGGAGCTTTTATTTATTTTTTCAGGTCAGGCGGTGTGGTGGGCATCATGATTGACAATGGATCTACATCGGGGGATATTGTTTTTTTTATTTTTAATAAAAGAAGTGTCAAAAACTGTCCGTGTTTTTATTTCTTTTTGACACTTTTTTTGGTGAATGAGTAGGGGTACAATTTACCCTATAATCAAGCCCATCTGTACCATGTGATCACTGTGACCAATCACAGCTAGCAAAACAACAGTAATACACAATGGATGGCATGAAAGGAAGCCATTCATTGTTATTTATATTGTTTATATTTATATACCAAATACTAAGCTGCGCTATGAATTAGTTTAAAATCCTCTACCAAAACTTTTGCAAGTTGTGTGGATATACAGTTGTGCATATATATATTATCACATAAACATTCACTAACACCAGTGATGAGTGCACAAACAAGTAGTGAAAAAATATATACCAAAAATTAAAGAAAAAAAAAAAATAAATAAATATATATATATATATATATATATATATATATATATATATATATATATATATATATATATATATATATATATATATTTTTTTTTTTTTTTTTCTCTATAAATGGTAAAGTCCACTCAAATAGACAAAATGGAAAGTCCACTATTATAGACAGTCCTCCGGGGGGGGTGACTCATAGTTCTTCTATGACCGGTGACATGTAATTCCAACACTGGAGGTGATAAGTGTAGGGGTACAGTACAAAAAGTGCCTCCACCACGAGAAATGCTGCCACTTACCAGCTCCCTAGATCTCTTTTTACGGAGACCTAACGTGCCTTAGGCTTCTAACCCAGCCTCGGGTATTATGGTGGCTGTCACCTTAGTGAGAGGTGAGTCGGGAGGAAGTAGAGAGAAGACATTACTGGAAGTTTCAGCAGAGGAGTGACGTCTTTTATCTCCAGCAGATGATCATGATGGAAAATGATATGTGTGACAATCAGCACCACCCTAATTCTTCCTAAAGTGATGACTTCTCATACTGAGACCGTGGGGAATCCTCTCAGCGCTGACAGCCACCATAATACCCGAGGCTGGGTTAGAAGCCTAAGGCACGTTAGGTCTCCGTAAAAAGAGATCTAGGGAGCTGGTAAGTGGCAGCATTTCTCGTGGTGGAGGCACTTTTTGTACTGTACCCCTACACTTATCACCTCCAGTGTTGGAATTGCATGTCACCGGTCATAGAAGAACTATGAGTCACCCCCCGGAGGACTGTCTATAATAGTGGACTTTCCATTTTGTCTATTTGAGTGGACTTTACCATTTATAGAGAAAAAAAAAATTTCATCATATTTATATATATATTTTTTTTTCCTTTAATTTTTGGTATATATTTTTTCACTACTTGTTTGTGCACTCATCACTGGTGTTAGTGAATGTTTATGTGATAATATATATATGCACAACTGTATATCCACATAACTTGCAAAAGTTTTGGTAGAGGATTTTAAACTAATTCATAGCGCAGCTTAGTATTTGGTATGTCATTTTGAATGCGTGTGTCTTTCATTTATTAGTTGCAGCTAGTTCACAGTATTTAAGTTGAATCTTATATAGCATTATTTTTGGGATAGCGCAGTATAAACATTTCTTGAGTTTTGCATTGTTTATATTTGTCTCGTGATCTGCTGTGATTGGTCATAGCGATCACATGGTACCGGCAGCAAGTGGATACACTGATCAGTCATTTGGCTCTGTATGATGGACACAGCCAATGACAGATTGCACTGCAGCGTGGCACCGTGGTCATGCACAAGGTACGATCTGGGAGGGCATCATATGACTTCCACCCGACTCAATAAAAAAATGAAGACAAAGAATATTAACCAGTTCCCGCCTGGCCTTTTTTAAATTTATAAACTTCTGAGGAGGGAGCTTTTTTTTGTTTTTTTATCTTTCATTGGTCTATTAAAAGTCAACAGCTACAGATTTGGATGCTGCTGACTTAATGTAATTAACTTGCAGCTAACAAGTGACTGAAGATCCTTTTTAACCACTTAAAGACCGGAAGAATTTCCCCCTTAATGACCAGGCCATTTTTGTGATACGGCACTGCGTCGCTTTAACTGACAATTGCGCCGTTATACCCAAACAAAATTTAAGTCCTTTTTTCCCCACAAATAGAGCTTTCTTCTGGTGGTATTTGATCACCTCTGCAGTCTTTATTTTTTGTGCTATAAACAAAAAAGTGTGACAATTAAAAATTACAATATTTTATACTTTGTTGCTATATTAAATATCCAAAAAAAAAATTTAAATAAAGAAATTCCTTCCTCAGTTTAGGCCGATATGTATTCTTCTACATATTTTTGTTAAAAAAAATAGCAATAAGTGTTTATTGATTGGTTTGCACAAAAGTTATAGCATTTACAAAATAAGGGATAGATTTATGGAATTTTTATTATTATTATTTTTTTACTAGTAATGGCGGCAATCTTTTTATTGAGACTGCGACATTGCGTCGGACAGATCGAACACTTTTGACACTATTTTGGGACCATTGACATTTATACAGTGACCAGTGCTATAAATAGCCACTAGTTACTGTGTAAATATCACAGGCAGGGAAGGGGTTAACACTAGGGGGTGATCAAGGGGTTAAATGTGTGTCCTAGGGAGTGATTCTAACTGTGGGGGATGTGAATGACTAGGGGAGGAGATATATCGTTGTTCCTACTTAGTAAGAACACACAATCTGCCTTCTCCCCCTGACAGAACAGGGATTTGTGTGTTTACACACGTCCCTGTTCTGGCTCTCGTGTCCGTGATTGCGCGTGCCCAGTGGTCATCGCAACCGCCGGTCACGTGCATCGCTTCCCTGGCTGTGCAGTGGCAAGCCGGGGAACTGATGGTGCTGACCTGCCGCAGTATAATGACGGCGGCTGGTTGGCAAGCGGTTAAGGATGACCCACAGACATACAGCTATGAGAACATGCAAGGAATAATTGCAGAGTCACAGGCTCCTTATGTGAAATATATGACAATGCAATCTCCTATAGGTAATGATGTATTTGATGTGCCGTTACCAGATATTTCTGTTTCTCTTGAATTGATGGGATTCTTTTGATTCATTTATTCCTATTCTTGTTTATAGAAAGATCACCTGGTAGCTGGAATCTAACCAGATCACATTTTGTATTTTTTTAATCAAACTATAATTGCAGAACTCTTATAACTGTATATAGTAATGTGTATTCTTCTGTCTTCCATGGAAAGCTGAACAAATATGTGAGAAATGTTCATTACACCGACCCAGATGAAGGCGAGATCTACTTTAATGAGAGAAGAGAAGTTGCAAAAGATATTACTTTACACAGTTGGGTTTTTTTTAACAAACAACATCATTTCTTTAGAAAAATTTCCACTATGCAAAGCCCAGATTATGTGCCCGGACCATTTCCCAATATGAGTGAGCCATACTTCTGGAGAGAAGGCAAAGTAAGAAATCACTTTATTTTCTGTTTATATTGTTTGCTGAGGAGGTTTGTAATACAGATTTATAGAGATTTTCTAAACCACTTCAGGTCCAGATGATTTTACTCCCTTCATGACTAGGCCATTTTTTGCTATTCAGCACTGCACCACTTTAACTGACAGTTGCGTGGTCATGCAACATGAAATTTATACTTTTTTCTCCCACAAATAGAGCTTTTTTTTGGTGATATTTGATCACCACTGGGCTTTTTATTTTTTTAATGTATAAATAAAATTGATCAAAAACTGTGAAAAAACAATATTTTTTGCTTTCTGATTTAATACATATCCAATAAATAAAATTTAAAAAATCTAATGTAGCACCCTCTAGTAGTGTGCTAGAGAGAATAGGTGAATTTAAGCAGGCTTGGCTGGTTGCTAGGCCTGTTTGTTTTCATTCTGGGCTGTACAGCGTTCAACTTGCAGTAAAGCAACTGATCTGTACTGTGTTAAATGGCATGTAACAAACTGAAATATATGGTGTTGAACTTGCATTAACGCAATAAAATATACTGTGTTAAACAGTCACTACACTCACATTGACTGAACTATCCCTACATTCACACTAATGTAAAGATGAATGGTCGCACTACAAACTCTTGCTTGGGTCGAACTGTTTGCCCATCCCTAGTTGTGGCATATCATTAGGTCTGACAGTTGTGGGATATTATCAGGTATGACAGTTGTGAGATATTATTAGGTGTGAGAGTTGGGGGATATTTTTAGGAGTGACAGTTGTTAACACATTGTATCCAGTGACATCATACAATATGGCAGTTGGTGGGAGATTCTGAACAGTGACTGATGTCATTGTGTCTCTCCAATATGGCAGGTGGCTTGTTGTCTTCAGTATAAAAGAAAACTTTGCTTCACTATCGGGCATACTTGATAAAGGAGGCAGGGCCTCTGAAAGGTGTTGTATACACCCCTTTACTTTCCCATGTCTGCTGTCTTGGTCCAAGGAGCCTGAAGACGCCGCTGTCTTCACATCACTTTGGTGGGTCAGGAATATTTTGCATGACAGCGGCCTGTCATTTTACTGGCTGTGCTGCACTCAGCTCTCCTCTGTTCCAAGCTCAAGGAGAACTGCGATTATGTGAGTGTAAGTGTTAACTAATGTGCAATAAATGAATAAATGTTTTTAGTAACAAGTGCATTGCAGCCACTTTAATGTTTTCTGCAAACCCAGGAGGATCTTCCCAGATCTGATAAACACTGCTGCACTGTAATTCAACCTCTGACTCACCTTTCCACCCATCCCTCCACTCATCCATCCCTCTGCTCTTCCATCCCTGTGGAATATCCTGCTCTCCTGCCCTCCTGGTTAATAAGGCTGCTGGATATTTTAACAAAGCCCGTTGCATCCAACTGAAATATATGGCGTTAAACTTGGAGTAACGCGCAGAACCATATGGAATTAAACTTGCAGTAATGCATTGAAATAAACGGCGTTAAGCTTGCAGTAACGCACAGAACTATATGGTGTTAAACTTGCAGTAAGGCAATTAATTATACAGCGTTAAATTTGCAGTAACGCAATGAAATATACAGCGCTAAACTTGTAGTAATGGACAGAACTATACAGCTTTAAACTTGCAGTAACACAATGGTGCTAAATTCGCAGTAACGCAATGAAATATACATCATTAAACTTTCAGTAACGCACAGAACTTTATGGCGTTAAACTTGCAGTAACGCAATGAATTATACAGCATTAAATTTGCAGTAATGCAATGAAATAGATGGTGCTAAACTTGCAGTAACGGACAGAACTATATGGCGTTAAACTTGCAGTAACACAATGAAATATATGGCGTTAAACTTGCAGTAACACATAGAACTACAGTGGGGACGGAAAGTATTCAGACCCCCTTAAATTTTTCACTCTTTGTTATATGGCAGCCATTTGCTAAAATCATTTAAGTTCATTTTTTTCCTCATTAACGTACACACAGCACCCCATATTGACAGAAAAACACAGAATTGTTGACATTTTTGCAGATTTATTAAAAAAGAAAAACCAAAATATCACATGGTCCTAAGTATTCAGACCCTTTGCTCAGTATTTAGTAGAAGCCCCTGTTGATCTAATACAGCCATGAGTCTTTTTGGGAAAGATGCAACAAGTTGTTCACAACTGGATTTGGTGATCCTCTGCCATTCCTCCTTGCAGATCCTCTCCAGTTCTCTCAGGTTGGATGGTAAACGTTGGTGGACAGCCATTTTTAGGTCTATCCAGAGATGCTCAATTGGGTTTAAGTCAGGGCTCTGGCTGGGACGGAGTTGTTGTGAAGCCACTCCTTCATTATTTTAGCTGTGTGCTTAGAGTCATTGTCTTATTGGAAGGTAAACCTTCGGCCCAGTCTGAGGTCCTGAGCACTCTGGAGAAGGTTTTCATCCAGGATATCCCTGTACTTGGCCGCATTCATCTTTCCCTCGATTGCAACCAGTCGTCAGTCGTCAGGTCCCTGCAGCTGAAAAACACCCCCACAGCATGATGCTGCCACCACCATGCTTCATTGTTGGGACTGTATTGGACAGGTGATGAGCAGTGTCTGGTTTTCTCCACATATACTGCTTAGAATTAAGGCCAAAATATCTTGGTCTCATCAGACCAGAGAATCTTATTTCTCACCATCTTGGAGTCCTTCAGGTGTTTTTTAGCAAACTCCATGCAGGCTTTCATGTGTCTTGCACTGAGGAGAGGCTTCCGTCGGGCCACTCTGCCATAAAGCCCCGACTGGTGGAGGGCTGCAGTGATGGTTGACTTTCTACAACTTTCTCCCATCTCCCGACTGCATCTCTGGAGCTCAGCCACAGTGATCTTTGGGTTCTTCTTTACCTCTCTCACCAAGGCTCTTCTCCCCCGATAGCTCAGTTTAGCCAGACGGCCAGCTCTAGGAAGGGTTCTGGTCATCCCAAATGTCTTCCATTTAAGGATTATGGAGGCCACTCTGCTCTTAGGAACCTTAAGTGCAGTAGAATTTTTTTTATAACCTTGGCCAGATCTGTGCCTTGTCACAATTCTGTCTCTGGGCTCTTCAGGCAGTTCCTTTGACCTCATGATTCTCATTTGCTCTGACATGCACTGTGAGCTGTAAGGTCTTATATAGACAGGTGTGTGGCTTTCCTAATCAAGTCCAATCAGTATAATAAAACACAGCTGGACTCAAATGAAGGTGTAGAACCATCTCAAGGATGATCAGAAGAAATGGACAGCACCTGAGTTAAATATATGAGTGTCACAGCAAAGGTTCTGAATACTTAGGACCATGTGATATTTCAGTTTTTCTTTTTTAATAAATCTGCAAAAATGTCAACAATTCTGTGTTTTTCTATCAATATGGGGTGCTGTGTGTACATTAATGAGGGAAAAAATGAACTTAAATGATTTTTAGCAAATGGCTGCAATATAACAAAGAGTGAAAAATTTAAGGGGGTCTGAATACTTTCTGTCCCCACTGTATATGGCGTTAAACTTGAAGTACCGCAATAAAATATACTGTGTTAAATGGACACTACAGTCACACTGACTGAACCCTCTCTACATTCACACTAATGTAAAGATGAATGATCGTACTACACTCACACTGAACTATCCCTAGATTCACACTAAACTGATATTCTTCACTGACAATAGAATCAGAATAGAACACTATAGCACACTAACTGTCTAATAGCACTGAACAGAGCACTGTTCTATCTCTTTCCACACCAATATCACAAAAGACCACTATGGAAAGAATACTTTTATAGTGTGGAGTGGGATTAAGAGCAATGAGCCATGATTGGATACAATCCTCATGACAGCATCCAATCATGGCTCTGACAGTGCTCTGTGCCCTGATTAGGCCAATTAGGGCTTTCAATGCAGTGTGGCGGTGCAGTGCATTGTGGTCATTCGGTGGGCCGAATGACCACAATGTACAATGCGGGCACAATGCAATGGCGGGCCGAACGACCATATAATTCAATTGTTCAGAAAACATCTGAATAGCCAAAATTTGGCCCGAACTCTTGCTTAGGTCGAACTGTTTGCCCATCCCTAGTTGTGGCATATTATTAGTTGTGAGAGTTGTGGGTTATTATTAAGTGTGACAGTTGTGGCATATCATTAGGTGTGACAGTTGGGGGATATTATTAGGTGTGGCAGTTGCGAGATATTATTAGGTGTGACAGTTGTGAGATATTATTAGGTGTGACAGTTGGTAACACATTGTATCCAGTGACATCATTCGATATGGCAGTTGGTGGGAGATTCTGACCAGTGACTGATGTCTTTGTGTCTCACCAATATGGCAGGTGGCTTGTTGTCTTCAGTATAAAAGAAAATCTTGCTTCACTATCAGACATACTTAATAAAGGAGGCAGGGCCTGTAAAAGGAGTTGTATACGCCTTTACTTTTCCATGTCTGCTGTCTTGGTCCTAGGAGCCTGTAGACGCTGCTGTCTTCACATCACTTTGGCGGGTCTGGAAACTTTTGCATGACAGCGGCCTGTCAGTTCACAGCAGAACTTGCGAACAGGCAAAAAATTTGTTCCAACACGCGAACACCATTAAAGTCTATGGGACACGAACATGAATAATCAAAAGTGCTAATTTTAAAGGCTTATATGCAAGTTATTGTCATAAAAAGTGTTTGGGGACCCGAGTCCTGCCCCAGGGGACATGTATCAATGCAAAAAGAAGTTTTAAAAACGGCTGTTTTTTCGGGAGCAGTGATTTTAATAATGCTTAAAGTGAAACAATAAAAGTGTAATATTCCTTTAAATTTCATACCTGGGGGGGCCCTTCAGGTCTGGTATGGATATTAAGGGGAACCCTGCACCAAAATAAAAAAAATGGCGTAGGATCCCCCCAAAAATCCATACCAGAACCTTATCCGAGCACGCAACCTGGCAGGCCACAGGAAAAGAGGGGGGGACGAGAGAGCACCCCCCCTCATGAACCGTACCAGGCCACATGCCCTCAACATTGGGAGGGTGCTTTGAGGTAGCCCCCCAAAGCACCTTGTCCCCATGTTGATGGGGAGAAGGGCCTCATCCCCACAACCCTTGCCTGGTGGTTGTGGGGGTCTGTGGGCGGGGGCTTATCGGAATCTGGAAGCCCCCTTTAACAAGGGGACCCCCAGATCCTGGCCCCCCCTGTGTAAATTGGTAATGGAGTACAAATGTACCCCTACCATTTCACAAAAAAAGGCGACCCAGGCTTGTTTTTGGATTCTGCTTCTGCCTACTAATTCTGCTTGATTATTCTCCCAACACTGACTCAGCTTGTGATCTGACTTCCCTGCTGTCTGCTATCTATGCCTGATCTGTCCAATTGCTTCCACCCGGTCTGTCTGACCCTGCATCTTGCTCATCAAGCCTGCTACAACTTCCAGTCCAGCAAGCCTCCATCTGGTGCCTGCTTCCTGCTGATCATCCCATTCTGTCATCAGCCAAGCATCGTGCCAGCTCATCTGCTGCCTGCCTGCTGACTGCTGTCACGCAGACTACTGGACTGATTACATGCACTCACCTGGATGCATGATTCAAAACCTGGTCTGTCAGGGTGAATCCCAGACAGGTAACAACCCTATGAGTGAGCCTGGCAGCAGGTCTGTGCGAGTTGTCAGCACCATCTTGGCTGCTGCTCAGTCCAGCTGAAGGAAATAAGTTTGTCATCTTCTGAGGGATTTTCAGTTACTTTCTCCTCTTGAGCATCATGCCTGGGAGATGTCTGGATCACAGGGAAAGATCCTGGATGATTGGGACCCCATAAGTGCTGGTGCAAGGATTTTTGAAACCCCAGGCAAATCTTTATTTTGCTGCTCCCCTTTTCCCTGCCCCTGACTCCACCCCCTTTGCTCTGCCCACATATACGGTGGGGTGGCGACCTGACATCACGCAGCACATGTTAACACACAAAAAAGAACACATATCAATGTGGATAGGTTACAGCAGTACACAGTGTGAAGAGAAGAGCTCCCAGGACTACAGATCCCAGCATGCCCGGGCTGTTATGATATTGTCAGCCATGGTCACCCCACAATGGTGCTGGAAATGAATGGAAGAAATGTCCCTGGCTGTCATGTACTGTACAGGGACGGGGAGGTTCACCTTGTCCCATTCCTAAGCAGCCTGGTCCAGCCTTGTGTCCTCATTCTCCGCCTTGTCCTTCAGTCTGTCTCTGTCAACACAGACCACTGCCACTGGGAACACCTAGCACAGCCGGGGAGGCATCAGAGGACTAGCAACTTGTGAGGGGCTCACCTCTGTCTACTTCCACACCGCGCTGCCACCTGGTGGTCTAATAGGAGAAGGCGCGGAGGGTGGTTGTAGCGATAGTGAGGGAGTTCTATCATAAAACAGTTCAATGACCGAACTTCCTGTAGACAATGTCCTGTACAACCAGACATAACTGAGTGTGCTGAGGAGGACATTCCCACCTCTGTCATTACACCAGTGAAGAGTTAATAATAGGGCCAGCTCTAAGTCCTCCCGCTCTATAATATGGGAGGAGTAAGGGAGTAGACTTGCTCTCCCACAGATCTCTGGCTGTCACTGAAATGTCAGGTACTTCAGCTATGAGTAAGCACTAACGTTAGTGCGAAACGTCAGCTCTATTCCTGTCTGCTGTTACCCTGTAATTGATGTGCATCTTCTTAAAAACAAGGCTAATCTATGAGTTTGGCTGTCCAGTATTCATTCCCGTTTACTACTTTAGCTGTGCGGGACATCGCTGTGTTAGACAACCAGATTTTACTGATCCTGCACTTGGTGTGGGTTGCACCGCACTGTTTACAGGTGGTGGTGCCCCGTCTGATGTGCGCCTACCTTGCCTATTGGTAGCGCTGTCCCTGGACTCTGAACACTGCTTTGTAAAGCTGTTAAAAGCCGGGTCTTGTGCAGAGCTGTGGATTCAAGCAGCCATCCGCAGTGCAGGCAAGTCATGCCCCCATTGGGTAGCGCTTTAATTCTGTTTAACCCTGCAAGAATATTATGTCTTGTAATTTCAGGGGTTTTTGATCACTAAATAAACATTCCAAAATTCTTCACTATCTCAAAAATTTACATGCAGATATTGTTTTATTACAAGAGATCCTTTTAGGTCAAGAAGAGTCGTTTGGTCTGGTGGGGGGGGGAGGCTGCTAAAGGCTGTAAAGACCATACAATTATCTAGCTTCATAAACATATTGGTTTCCAAGTGGTTTTGAAGGAACGTGATTCTATGAAGAGGAGGTAGGCAACTGCTACTCCTCAAACACATACTAATTCCATTACTATTTATCGTATGTACAGTATGGCCAAAATGTGAATGATAGTGATTTTTTTTGAACGCTAATAAAACAAATTCATTCTTATCCTCTAGAGGTGAAAATTGTGGTAGGAGAATATTTCAATGCAATGAGTAAACCCATAGAGAATTGGAAATTACTCACGGGAGTTCTCCTTAAATTTATCCCTAGGGACAATCAGCTTTGTGTTTTATGTCCTCTGCAGTACTTATCAATACCTGGAGACATATGAAGCCATTGGAAAGGGATTATACCCACCATTTCGTAGTTCATAAATCATTGTCCAGGCATCATATGATTCTGGTTGCTGGAATCTTTTTGCTGTATATTATCAAGGCGATCATTTTGCTCATGGTTATATCTCTCTCCAGTGTTACTATTTTTACAAGAACAACTAACTGCAATGAGTAAACCAATCTGGAGATTTCCTGTCTATAAGACGATGATGGTTTTAAAACACAATTACAGTCCTGGTGATTAGACTATGATCATCACAAAATCAACAATTTCCAACATAGAACCAATACAATTCTCTATTGGAATTTGGAAAATGATGTAGTGAGAGGTAGAATTAACTACACATTTATTAATATCCATATTTGGCAGCTAGTAAGAAAGTTAGCTAATATTAAATTCAAGCAGTCTGTGACTGACCATAATCATTCTAGATGGCTGAAGGCTAAATATGATAGTGAAATGTGGTTAGATGAACATGATAAGTCCCATAGATGCTTTAAAAAACATAACCATTACAAAATTTAGTAATAAGGCAGTTTGGCCTTGTCAAAGGTTGACTTTCTCCTCAACATATTATGTGTGTAGTCAATGACCAGGGAAATTCTGAAAAAACGTCATGCGCTTTGTGGACATTTACTGCTTGTGTTTGTTTTAGCTGACCCTGACAGAAATGTGTTGAGTGCAGAAAATGTTGTGATTGGGTAACCTTATAAAAAACAGTGTTGGCTGGTACTTCCTAAATGCAAAAACACATTTCACTACAAGTGCACTTGCAACTGCACTGAACCTGCACTTGTAGTGCAAAGTGTATTTGCCCTTAGGAAATAACCCCCATTTTTGCATAAAACAGCAATTACATCACCCCAAAAGTGTTGTAGTGTTGTGACAATAATCCACACATTCTTGAGTAATGCACTTTTTTATACCTGCACAATCACATGTGCATTTACCAAAGGTTTTTAAAACAAACCAACATGTTTGTTGTATAACAATGTTTGCAGTAGCATTATCAAAAATCGAAATATCCATTTCAGATAAAACAGGCCTGTATAAAACCAACAAGAAAGCCAAAAAACTTGAACTTACAAAGTTCACATTAGGTAAAACCTGAAGGCTATATCAGACATCAGTATTTAGGAACTGGGTTTGATATAGCGTTCAGATGGGGGGAAATCACCCCTGGAAAAGCCAAATTTGGAAGATGCACACCAATTTACGAATGTCAACATGTGCTATCTGCCATCAGGGGTGATCAAGGGACGTGTTTTGGGGGAGCAAGCCCTTCCTCAACGCTACTTTATAATTGAGGAAGGGGTTGCACCCCCAAAACGCGTCCATTGATCTCCCGTGATGGCAGATAGCATATGTTGGCACACTGTGTGCATCCTCCAAATTTGGTTTTTCTAAACATAGAAAAAATTTTCGTACGATAAAACAGGTGATTTTGTGGGTTTTAAATTCGCCCCAAAACATCAATGATGTTATTATTTTTTTTAATAACATCACTGATTTGTTGCTGGATGTTTTGCAATTGGAGATTACACCCCATGATCTCCCCGATCAGTATCTGGGCACTTTCAGATGTGAAACGTTCTCTCTCCCTCACATCACGATCACCTAAAAAGAGATAAAGAACAAAAAAAAAGGTCTCAAAAATCTGCCAACATCCATCTCTTTTACCTGAGTCTGTGGTCGCAGACACTCACCTGTTGTGGTGCCAATCTCCACCACGTCTTCATCTTCCTCCTGCTCAGCTTCTTGGGTTGGTATTTCCCCTTCTTCCAGAGGGGGGGGTCTCTGGTCTCCTGGGATGAGGGGTGTCCTCCGAGTCTTTTCTCCCCTATGTAAAACAAAAATGGTATAATTAGCACACAGATATTTGATGGCAGAACTAGAAATAGGAAACATTGCTTGGAAGTGGGGTACAATTGTCTATTTTAGCAGAGTTCCAAGATGTATTTTTTTTATTGGCCTTTGTCAAGCTGCAATACTTTACCTGTTTAGTACAAGCTTCACAGATGTAGCCCCCCCTATAGTATACACTGGAGCACCTGTGTGGCCCCCCCTAATAAAAATGGTGTTCTTGTGTCCCACACTAGTGCTCCAGCTTCCAGATGTGAAAACAGCTGCTCAGTGTCCTCTCCTTACACACAATCTAGTTGGCATTTCATTCTAGTAACAAACCCATCTACACAAACAAATATTTGGCGTCCAAGTAGGCCCCCAAAAATGTGTGAAAATGCATATGGCCTAAACAATGGTGTTCTAGAGGCCGAAAGAAAAATGTTTGATACGAACGAATAATGGGCCCATGAACATTAAAGTTGACCTTTTTAAACGTTACAATTAATAAAAGCATATGGAGCAGAACGAACGTAATAAAGACAGAAAGAATAGGAACACAGCACAACTACTTACTTTTTTGCAGCACTCTCCGGATCTTTCGGTACTGCTCTGGCTCTCTCAATTTCAGGTCCGACCACCGCTTCCTGAGCTGATCTTTAGATCTTCGTACCCCGAAATTCCTCTCAAGAATCCTGACCACTTTCGCCATGATCTTGGCCTTTCGGATGTTCGGGTTGGGGTAAGGCCCATATTTTCTGTCATAGTCGGACTTCCTCATGATGTCGACCATCTCCAACATCTCCCCAAACGACATATTTGTGGCCTTAAAACGTCTCCTTCTGGATCGGGACGTGCCTGGATCTGGGCTTTCTTCCTCCTCCTCCTCCTCCTCGTTGCTAGAATTAGCAGGCACCTGTTGTAACTCCGCCATGTGCTCTTCACCCACTGCGCCGAACGAAAACGGGCGGGGAATACACTAGAAAGAACGTCAGGGGCGGGCGGAGTTACACGCATGCGCAGTGTGTATAAAGCGTAACACGCGTGCGTATTACGTACGATCTGTGAGCGGAGGAAGGAGCATTGGACGCGCCGATCGTAAGAACGAAGGTAAGAGACAAACTTGTGCCTATACTGCTTCTAGATTGAGACTTATATTGTAACAAGATTAGGAGAGTTTTGTTTGACATTAGGCTTTGTCTTGTGTTGTGTCTTGCAGTGAACATGGATATCTTAATGAAAGACAATGACTTCATGTCAGTATTCATAGAGATGCTAAGTGAGCTGCCCTGTCTGTGGGAGATTACCCACCCCCATTTCAAGAACCAAGCAAAGAGGAAGGCAGCACTGGAGCAATTGTGTGAAATTGTGAAGCAGGTGACCCCCACGGCAGACATCACCTATTTAAAGATCTTCATTGGTGGCCTGAGGAGCACATATCTAAGGGAGCGCAAGAAAGTCCTGGATTCACAGAGATCCGGAGCAGCAGATGACATCTATGTCCCCAGGATGTTGTACTACGACAGACTGCATTTTCTGGCAGGCCAGACTGAACCCAGGTCATCACTCTCCAGTCTTCCTTCCACGCTTCCTTCCCCCCCGGCTGAGGCTTCTGACGCCCAACCTGGGCCTTCCATGCCACATGTGGAGGATCCCAGATTGAGCCAGGTATAGCATTCCTCTAAATATTTCTGCTTGTCCAATCAATGATGTTAACTAGATGTTAGTTGGGAGTACTAATTTAGGATTGTGATTGATGATGCAAAAACTAAAACCATGTCCCTTTTTCATACACAGGGAAGTCTCAGCCAGGAGGTGGCCGGGCCGAGCCGGCTGGCTGATATCAAGGTCCCTCCACCCCCCCTGGAAAGAGAAAGTGGCAGTAGGAGGAGTACCCTAGAGGAGGCTGCTATAGCATTCTTTTGGAGGGCTACAGAGGTCCTGGGAGTACCCCACACCATGCAGGAGAACATTGCTGCCATCATAGCCTATAAAATGCAGAGGATGGAGGAGGGCCAAAAAGCCATGTGTGAGGCCCTCATATCGGAGGCTCTGGAGAAAGGTATGAGGGGCCAAATTACACCTCACACACATCTTTGGGATGGTCCTCCTCCTCCTCCTGCAGGTCCTCCTCCTCCTCCTCCCTCTCCTCCAGGTCCCCCCAGTCCTCCTCCTCCTCCAGGTCCTACTCCTCCTCCTGCCACATCTCCAACTGCACAGCCACAGCCGGGAAGGAAGCGTGGAAGGAAGACCAGACAGTGATTGCCCTGGATCCAGTCTGGTCGGCCAAAAGATGCAGCCTCTTGTGGTACCACAGCCTGGGGACACAGATGTCATCTGCTGCTTTCCAGATCTCTGCGAATCCCGGACCAGACTGCACTCCCTTACATATGGACTCCTCAGGCCACCAATTTTGATGTTGAAGAATTGATGTCTGCCGTGGGGGTCCCAGGCTTCGCTCATTTCTCCTGTTGATCCAGTGTTGCCTTCCTCTTTGTTTGGTTCTGAGCCCTTAATAAAGGATTTTTGTTTTGAATTATACTCTCCTATGTGTTTTACTTCAAAAAGGACAGTTTGTTTGTGAAGATTCAGGTACATTTCAAATATACAATGTGAAATGAACAAGGGACACCAACAACAAACAATCTCCTGGAGATTAAATAATAAAAGATATCAATGGTGTTGGGGTAACTTGACACACAAAACACACCCAAAAATATTCTGCAGTAAAAATAAAAATAACATTGAACAAAGATCAGCCTTGGAAAAAATCTAAACATTAAAGAAAAAAAAAGGCTTAAAATCCAAAATAAAAAAAAATTAAAAAATATAAAACTGTCAGATGTGACAACTAATAACAATATATTCAGGGAATCCCACTAAAAAATCACAAATAAAAGTTTGTGACACATTATAAAGAAGAAGAGAGTGCGCTGTATTAAACCATTTTTAACATTGCAGCGTGACGAAAGTGCTGTATCCATTGCGAACGCTAAGTTTACCAGAACGAGCCGTCCCATGTCGGAATTTCTTCTGAGCATGCGTGGCACTTTGTGCGTCGGAACAGGCCACACACGGTCGGAATTGACGCGATCGGATTTTGTTGTCGGAAAATTTTATCTCCTGCTGTCCAACTTTGTGTGTCGGAAAATCCGATGGAAAATGTCCGATGGCGCCCACACACGGTCGGAATTTCCGACAACACGCTCCGATCGGACATTGTCCATCGGAAAATCCGACCATGTGTACGGGGCATTACTTTTGCCATCTTCCTTCTTTTGCACAGACCAACGCCCACTCTGCCATGACCTTTCCTCGTCCGCAACCTGTAAAAAGAATAAAACACAAACCCACAAACGAACAATCCCTACATCGTTCAAAGGGAGGGTGGGCGGGAACTTTCCTCCACTCTACTGTTACTCCCCCAGGGCGGGATTACAAATTTAAGGCATCCCTTAATACCTCCCCCTCGGCTAACTCCAACCCCACCTACTAGCTTAGTTAACCCTACTGCTCCCAAAGTCATGCATGCCCTGCACCTATGCATTACATGCTGCTGTTCCGGGCTCTCCTAGAAGTGAAGCACTCTTTGTTTTCTTTTTATTTGCATGATTTTCTAGTGGGTAGGTATTCACTGATGGGAAATGAGGCCACTTTAAAAGTTCTTAGATCTCCTATAGGTTGCTTCATATAAGCCAATCTCTTTAATAAACTAAAATGAGAAACATCTATCTAAAGTAACAGGTGACCAGCTGTCAACATTTAAAATTGATAGGACCTGAACAGGCAGATTTGGTGGTTGGGATCGGCAATGATTAATGTGAGGAAGGTTATTAGGGCTACTTTACACTTGCTTCAAAACATGGCTTAGGACACACTTTGTTAAAGCTCTCTGAATGCCAGTCAAAGCTCCTGTCACTAAATAAAATGGTTAGCTTACAGTCCTATTTACACCTTGCTTTTGCTTGGTGCTTCGATGAGCCTTTGGTGGGGCTTTGATCAGGCTTTGGTAGAGCTTTGATGGGGCTTCGATGAGCCTTTGGTGGGGCTTTGGTCGGGCTTCAGTAAGGCTTTGGTGAGGCTTCAGTGGGGGTTCAAGCAAGCTTTGCCATAGACTTCTATGGAGGCTTTCAACCTCTTGGTGTCCACGCTATAGCCGAATGACAGCCACAGCACGGACCTGAATTTCTGGAAGGCTGTCACTGAGACTCGGGTGATCACAGATCTGATCCCGACCTCTTACCACGTGATCAGCTGTCAGCCAATGACAGCTGATCACATGATGTAAACAAAAGCTCCGTAATCTTTTTTTTTTTCTCCAAACGCTGACAGCACGAGGAGAAAAAAAAGCTGATCACCGGCTTATGTACAAGGGACATCGTTCCCGAAGAGGAAGAAGCAATTCTGCCTCATCTGTGCCACCAGTATCCCCTGCCAGTATCACCTGCCATTGCGACATGTCAGTGCCCACAGTGCACACCAGTGCCACCTATCAATGCCCATGAGTGCCACCTATCAATGCCCACTAGTGGTGCCAATCAGTGCCACCTAGCAGTGCTGCCTATCAGTGTAACCAACCAGTGCCAATCAGTGCCCATTATTGCCACCCATCACTGCCACCCATCAGTGCCCATCACTGCCACCTATCGGTGCCCATCAGTGCTGCCTCATCAGCGTGCATCAATGAAGGAGAAAAATTACCTGTTTGCAAAATTGTATCACAAGATATAAAAAAAAAAAAAAACATTTTTTAAAAATGTGGTCTTTTTAATTTTTTTTAACAAAAAATAAAAACCGCAGAGGTGATCAAATACCACCAAAAGAAAGCTCTATTTGTGGGAAAAAAAATATAAAAATTTGGGTACAGTGTTGTATGACCGCGCAATTGTCATTCAAAGTGCATCAGCGCTGAAAGCTGAAAATAGGTCTGGACAGGAGGGGGGTTTAATTGCCCAGTAAGCAAGTGGTTAAGACGCTTTGAAGCACCACTAAAGCTACATGGAGTATAATTTTTGAAGCAAAGCAAAGCAAAGCAAAAGCAAGGTGTAAACAGGACTGTAAGCTAACCATTTTATTTAGTGACAGGAGCTTTGACTGGCGTTCAGAGAGGTTTAATAAAGTGTGTCCGAAGCCATGTTTTGAAGTAAGTGTAAACTAGCCATTAATGTGTGTTGGGATCATTTGGGGGTATCTGTACTGTCCTTGAGAAATGAGATCAGGATTGATCAATTTTCAGATATATAGACCATAGTTTGTGGACTCAATAACTTTTCTAAATAATATACACTGATTTGGGTTATTTTTACCAAAGAAATGGAGCAGAATACATTTTGGTCTACATTTCAGAAGAAGGATTCTTTTTTGCAATATTTTATAAGAGAAACAAAGAAAAATGCATTTTTTTTATTAACCACTTCAATATACTTTCGCCCCTTCCTGCCCAGGACAATTTTCAGCTTTCAGAGCTGTCACACTTTGAATGACAATTGCTCAGTCATACAACACTGTACTCATATTAAACTTTTATCATTTTCTTCCCACAAATAGAGCTTTCTTTTGGTGGTATTTGATCACCTCCGGTGTTTTTTTTTTCCTAAAAAAACTAAAAAAATACAGATTTAAAAAAAAAAGTCTTTGTTTGTGTTATAAAATTATGTTTTCTCCTGCACTGATGGGCACTGATGAGAAGGCACTAATATGTAGCATTGATGCGCACTGGTAGGCGACACTGATATGCAGCACTGATGGGCACCGATAGGCGGCACTGATATGCAGTATTAATGGGCACTGACAGGCGGCACTTATGGGCACTGACAGATGGCACTGATGGGCACTAATAGATAGCACTGATATGCAGTATTGATGGGCACTGATAGGTGGCACTGATGGGCACTGACAGACGGCACTGATGAGCACTAATAGATGGCACTGATAGGCAGCAATAATGACAGTGATTACTGATGGGCACTGATTGGCATCTGTAAAGGGCACTGACAGGTGTTGTAGCAACTCGAAATAGTGGGAGTTGGTGCTGCGCTAATCCTGAGGTAAAATTAAAATAGCTGGGTGTACTGGGTGTGGGCTCCTGTCTGCATTATAATTTGGGGTGAGAATTCCCCGACGAGTAATGTGACACTATGTAGACGTCCTGGTGATGGGTGCCAACAGGAAACAATAAACAGGAAGTGTATATATATATATATATATAATAGGACCCTAACCCAAAAGAATATGTGTGGTGCTGTGTGACACAATCAAGTGGAGCAATATGATGTGTGTTGAAATAAATAAGTCAATAATATATGTAGAAATAACAAATAAATTAAATATGCTAGTGATAACCTCTAAAACACTAAAATCAATATGAAATGCTGTGAATACAAAATGGAAAAAATACAATATAATCAAACATGATACAAAGATGTGACTAAAAACTTAAATATCGGAAAGCCAAAAACAGATAATTTAAAAGACATACAATGTTATAATGAATAGACAAAGTGATCTATATAATAGTGCATCATGCAATGAGTGTCCAACTGTCCACAGGGGGTGCTACAAATTCAAATAATAAAGTTCAAATAAAAGTGACTTTGTGCAGCAAAAGGCAACTTCAATGCTTCCTTAGGCTCGGTTCACACAGGGGCAACACGACTCTGGCCGCGACTTTGTGAGGCGACCTGGACACAACCTGAGGGCGACACCACAGCGCGACTTGGAGCGACTTGGGGCGACTTACAAGGCGACTTCAAGTCGCCTCCAGGACAGGCGACTTTCCAGTGGCCAATCAAACTACAATCCGCTCTGGGGGAGGGAGGGGTTTGCTTGAAAAAAACATCTTCTCTTCCTGTGAAGTCGCTTCAGTATAGATCACGATCCGACTTGTAGGCGACTTACATTGAAATCAATGGGTACAAGTCGCCTACAAGTCGCCTTGAAGTAGTACAGGGACCTTTTCTGAAGTTGGAGCGACTTCAGTAGCGTACATATAGACGGCTCTCATTCACTTACATGGACTTTCAGATGTCAAGCGACTTGGGGCGACTCGAGGTCTGACAAGTCGGATCCCAAGTCGCGGTAGTGTGAACCGGCACTTAGTGTTATAAGGCAATCACGATGTGCAAATGACAGCTGGGTTTAAGTAGCTTCAGAAGAGTGGTGACTGTGAGGTGTATAATAGAATTATCACCATGCAGCAATCCTCTAAAGGTGGGTAATGGCCTCTTACCTCACTATACTGAGGTTACAGCATAGAAAAGCAAACGCTATTGGTATCTCCTGTGCAGGGGGGTCCTAGGTGCTGTGCTGTCATTAATCAAACCTCAGATCCATAGGAGAGCAACATGGTAAAGTGGAGAGAATAAAGTCCCATATAGTGTAGTATTTCCAAGTTAAAATCAGGCTTTATTCAATTTGAACATCATACAGGGTACTCACACAGTAAACAGCTAGCGGTACAATGCATCCAGACGAGCGGCAAACTCGTACACTGCTAACAGTGGGCGGTGCCTGTCCCAAACACTGACAGGTGTTACTGAGGGGCTCTGATTGGCACTTTGATGGCATTGATTGGTCCTTTGGTGGGCACTGACTGGCACTTAGGTGGGCACTGACTGGAAGCTGATGGGTACTGATTAAAAGTTGTGGTGGGCACCTCTAATGGGGGCTGCGCTAATAATCAATGTGCTGATTATCAGCACACACCCCCCTCTGACAGGAGAGCCACCAATCGTGCGCGAACCGAGGAAAGCCGTTTACCAGCACTTCCTGGTTACATGCTGGGATCAGCTGTGATTGGTCACAGCTGATCACATGGTAAAGAGCCTATGTCATAGGCTCTTTACCATGATCAGAGTTGCGGTGTGTCATTGGGCGCGCAATTACGGCTTATCCTGCTGGACGTCATATGATGCCCAGTCAGGATAACGCAACCATTGCCCAGCCATAATTTTGCTATAGGCCGGGCAGGAAGTGGTTAAATATCACCAAAAGAACAGCATTTCAGGAGGGGAGACTGCCACCATCTATGTATTCTGCCATGGTAGTCCTTATTCCTAAACCTGAGAAGGATCCGGCTGATTGTGCGTCATATCGAACAATTTCTTTATTGAATATTGACTATAAAATACTGGCAAAGATCCTGACCAAACGCCTCAATGCAGTCATTCTTAGTATAATTCATCCAGACCAAACTGGCTTTATGCCAGGAAAGTCTACCTCCATTACCATACGCAGGACACAACTGATAGCTCAACAACTTAAAAAATGTCTACCTGAGACTTGTACGCTGGCTTCGCTGGACACCACAAAAGCCTTTGACTCAATAGAATGGCCACTTCTTATGGCTGCATTGCGCTCCTTTGGATTTGGCACTAAATTCCAACAATCGGTCACTACACTTTATAGAGATCCCACATCGAACCTTTTAGTCAATGGTCTCCTATCTCTGTCTATACAACTTCATAGAGGTACCAGGCAAGGGTGCCCTCTGTCTCTGCTGTTGTTTGCGGTTGCTACTGAGTCCCTGGCACTGAGATTTCAGCAGTCTCCTGTATTTAAACGTATTACTATGGGTGATAGAGTAAAAAATTATAAGATTATACACAGATGACATTATTCTTTATATGCAAGATACCTCTGCATCATTAGGAATAGCAATGCACACCATAGACAAATGTGGCACATATTCAGGCCTTAAAATTAACTGGCAGAAGTCGGCACTGATACCCTTTTCCTCGCAGGCTCTTCTATGTAGTGATCCACCATGCCCTCTTAAAGTAGTGACCTTGTTTAAATACTTGGAAATCATTATTACACTGTCTCCATTAGAAGCTTTCAAGGCATATCTGGACGTCTAGTTCCCATGATTAAAGGTAAAATTAATGTATGGGCCAAGCTCTCCCTGTCCATGGAAGGCAGGATTAATCTCATGAAGATGATCCTTCTGCCCAAGTGTCTGTATGTGACATCTCACATGCCTGCATCACTGCCTAAATATTTTTTTTTAAACCCTAGACATGTTACTTATCACCTTTATTTGGGCTAATCATAGGCAGAAACTTAAATTCTCCACTCTACAGTGCCCTAAGGCTGATGCTGGAATGGCATTGCCTAATTTTATATTATTTGGCTGGGCAGCTTCGCCATCTGAGGGACTGGTTGGGATCAGCTACACCAGCGGTGGTTGAGGCATATTCAGACTATGTCCTTAAAATCAAACACCTGTTGATATCCCTGGAGGCACCCTTGGCAGCGCTGGGAGAGGGACATATACCAATACTGACATTGGTTCATACAGTGTGGAGGGAGGCCAAGAAAATTACAAATTTTCCAGGTACTAATGAGGCGCTACCACCCCGGCACAATCAAATGTTCCCCCATTTAAAGCTATTTGCGGACTATGGGTTCTGGGAGTGTAGGGGAATGGTCTCTTTGGACAATATCTATGATGGAAATGTATTGGCTTCTTTTGAGGGAAATATGAGTTGCCCCAATCCACCTTTTATAGGTATGTATAATTTAGACGTGAGCTACATACTCCATTTGGTACCCATGACACTGACTTCTCTGACTACCCACTAATAGGAGTGCTTCGTTCTCAGGGCCCTAGGAGACTTATCTCCACTCTGTATCTCCATTTACTCTCTGCCACGACTAGCGGGGCACCACTGGAGGTGCGCACCAAGTGGCAACAACTTGTCCCCGATTTATTTGATGAGGATTGGAAGGAAGTATTCACCGCCCATTTATCTGTATCTCCGGCAGTCAACAACAAATGAATCCACCTTTATATGCTACATCAAACATTCCAGACCCCTGTTAGACTGCATGCAATGCACCGTGTATCTACCTCCGTCTGCACTAGGTTCACTTGTCCACGTGTGGATTTCACACATGTTATGTGGCTCTGTCCGGTTATAGAGAGATACTGGTATCAGGTGACGGAGATATTGTCTGCAGTCTTATCAATTCCTGTTCTATGTACCCCACTGGTATGTTTGTTGGGGGTTCTGGATGAGGAGCAATGGCCAAGACATGTTAGGACCGTGCTACTGGAAACACTGTTTATGGCTCGTAAATCTGTAGCACTTTAGTGGATCCAGCCCATACCTCCATCTATACATAAATGGCTCAGGTTAGTGAATCAAGTATTACCCTATGAAAAATGTATTTTTGAGCACAGGGGCTGCCCAGCTAAGTATAATAAAGTGTGGGATGCTCGGTGTTCTTCACCCTTACTATAACCAGCGTGTGACAATGCCACTGAAGGATTTGGGAAATGGTTATTACTGTTTTTGTGCCTCTTTGATGTTTTTTATAACATGTATTGGGATTGATATACTGAGAAATGCAGTTTACTTGTACAGACATAGAAATGTTTTTTATTGCACTGTAGATGGACCTTACTGTTTTCTACGCTCATGTTGCGCACATTTGATTACAGTCATTGTCATGTATCTTTTTTAATACAAAGAGTAAAAAAAAAATATCACCAAAAGAAAACTCTATTTGCATGGAAAAAAAATGATAAAAATGCCATCTGGGTACATGACATGCCGCATGACTGCGCAATTGTCGTTAAAGTGCGACAGTGATGAAAGCGGAAAATTGGCCTAAAATAAAGGTCCTATTAACCCCTTACAGGCATATTAACATACCTATACATTGCCCTTTAAGACGCGGCATTGTGGGCACGCGAGCTTCGTGAGTGTGACCGCTAGTTCCCGCGGACTCGATGTCCGTGGGGATTCCCACGATCGCCTCATGGAGAGGAAGAACGGGGAAATGCTGATGTAAACAAGCATTTCCCCATTCTTCCTAGTGACAGGACACTGATCACAGCTCCCTGTGATCAGTGTTGTGTCACACACAGCCCCTCCCCCCCACAGTTAGAATCACTCCCTAGGACACACTTAACCCCTGCAGAGCCCCCTAGTGGTTAACCCCTTCACTGGCAGTCACATTTACACAGTAATCAATGCATTTTTAATCGCAATGATCGCTGTATAAATGTGAATGGTCCCAAAATATCAACAAAAGTGTCTGATCTGTCCGCCATAATGTCGCAGTCACGATAAAAATTGCAGATTGCCGCCATTACTAGTAAAAAAAAAGATTATTAATAAAAATGCCACACAACTATCCCCTATTTTATAGATGCTATAACTTTTGCGCAAACCAATCAATAAACGCTTATTGTGATTTTTTTTTTTTTTTACCAAAAATATGTAGAAGAATACGTATCGGCCTAAACTGAGGAAAAAAATGTTTTTTTATATATTTTTGGGGATATTTATTATAGCAAAAAGTAAACAATATTGCGTTTTTTTCAAAATTGTCGCTCTTTTTTTGTTTACAGCGCAAATAATAAAAAACGCGGAGGTGATCAAATACCATCAAAAGAAAGCTCTATTTGTGGGGAAAAAAGGACGTCAATTTTGTTTGGGATCCATGTCGCACGACCGCGCGATTGTCAGTTAAAGCGACGCAGTGCAGAATCGCAAAAAACGCTCTGGTCTTTGGCCAGCCAAATGGTCCGGGGCTGAAGTGGGTAACTCGCAATAGAAAACAATAAACACCCCAAATTAATGAAAACCCCAAATACAGACCCCCGAATGGATCTAACACCTGAGGAATTCACAGTGAACTCATGGTAGAGGCAATGCCGGGACAAGGACATCCGGCGCCCGGGGCAAAGATGCCAAAATGTGCCCCCACCCCATTCATGATGTGCAGATTTACAGGATCCTATGTCTTGCTTGTTAGAATCTCTGTGCAGCTCCTGATCTGTCAGTCAGGTCTTGCATTGACCTGGAAGTGCTTTCTTTAATTAATTATTGAGCAAATGCTTTTGTTGTCTCTTTAAATGTAAAAAAATGTGCTATTTACAACAATTTGTGAGGGTAGATGTACACCAGGTGCTGTAGGACTGTGTTGGGCGGAGGAGAGAGAACACAGCCCACACCACCTCCCGGTATTCTCCTCCTCTCCACACCCAGCACTGGACTGACAGGAGTAGTGATGTCCCTGTCACTACTTCTGTCAGCCTTGTAACAGAAGGAAGGCGTCCCAATCCCTACAGTAAACCATTTCACCCAGGGCAGCCACCCCTCCCCCCACTCCTTGCCCTGGCCCTGGGTAGAGGAAAACATGAACCTCATTTGTATTTGTAGCACCTAGTTTGTATAGCCCCATGAGATATGATGGAAAAAGAATAATAATAATAATAATAATAATAATATCTGATTTCAGATTCCGGTAGCTCGATGCTCAGAACTCTGTTTACCTGGAAGCAGAAAAAAGTCTGACTCTTCAATTCATAAATGCTGCCATGAGTGCGTCCCATGTCCAGAAGGAGAGATCTCCAACATTTCCGGTAGAGTTTGTATTTATTAGTAAGTTATTGTTGGACTGGACAGAAGGTACCGCTGTGGTTAAAGTGTGTGTCAGGATATAAGACATATGAAGTACATCTCTGCAATGTGTGCACATTTCACCATGTTTATCCTTCTAAAGACCCTGCAAGTATACCTGTTGATCCTGCCAGAAATGCAGTCAGCTCATAATTCCTGTTGTGAGCTGAACACACGCAGGATTTTTTTTGTACTGAAATCGCAAGAAATGGTGTCAGCTCTGCCCAGCTCTATTTTGCTACTACTATATACACATTATATTTAACGTTGATCTCTCATAGCCCTACAACTCTGCATGAATCAGTTCCTAAAATCTACAGCAACAGAATCATGTTTTCCCCTAAAGTTCCACATTTATCATAAACAAGTCATCCTTGAGCTCCAGTCAGTGACTTTGTTAGGTTAAGGTGTTGTCATTGGTCTGCCTCAGGCAGGAGGAAGCATTTCCTCAGTCTCCTCCCCCAAATGATCAAACTGCAACATTGTAACTTTATAACTTGAGCTCTTAATTCCATCCTCTATAACATTAATAATGTTCATGAAATACATTTGTTGTAAACCCTTTAATATACCCAGTGAAGTGACTGGCCTCAGGTGATACACAGAGATAAAACAAAATCACCCTGCATAAGTTGTACCTGTTTATCTGCAGCATTCTCTTCTCTACGTCCTTTGAAAGTCCAGATTTTACACAGGATCTCCCAGGCCTGGGGGTGGAGAGCTGAAGTTACACTCTGAAGAGCTCAGTGAGGAGGGCTCTGAGAGCTGATTGGAGGGAAAGGGACACACCCCCTTCCCACAGCTCACAGGAACAGAGCTGAGACTGTCAATCACAGGCTGTGTGCTGAAGGTCCATCTCCTGTCACCTTTTATCTCTCAGTGTCAGAAAAACTTGTCAACAGGGACTCCTGCAGATAGAAAGGAGACAGCAGATAGAAATGACACTTAGTGCTCTGGAGTGAGACACACGCTATAGAGTGATATGCTTTGTTCATATTTCTTGTCTGAGGTTTACAACCACTTTACCACTCATACTCCATGAAATGGGAATTTTTTTTTAAATACTAAATAAACAATATGAGGGACTCGGCGCCAAACATTACAGAGAAATCAATGAAACTTATTTTACAACAGCAGCTGCCCCTTTAAGTGAAAAAATATCACCTTAAATAAAACTAATCGTGTAAAGTTATGGCGCTACCTAGACAACAGTGACACGAGACAATACACAAATACATCAATAACAATATGTTTTCAGTCCTTCAAAGATTCTTCCAATCACCGTGCTCCAGAAAAAGGAATGTTCCTTTGTAAGCTCCCTCAGATGTTCTCCACCACAGAGAGGGAAACATTTCACACTCACCAGACACAAGTGGCCATGGAGGACCTCATTCACTTCTCATATGGATTTCAATGGTACCTCCTCTTCTCTCTTATCACAAGATTAGTGCATACCGCATATACCAAACATTCCAAAGATTTCCCTCCACTCCATAGAAAAGCTCCAGATCATGTAATCCTTGTAAAATGCATTGAGGCTGTGCAGTCGCCACGCTTGATGTCAAAAATGGAAGGTGAAAGTGTAATACCGCGCTTTCCACTTTAAACAATAACCAAATGTTTACAGCATCCTCTTGACACCCAGAGTGAAAACAATTTGTGAAGAGAGTTTACAAGTAGATAATCCACCACCAATTATATGAAGGCTTACCAGAATGTTTGAACCCAAAAGGGCGTACGCCCAGTGAGTCAAACAGGCTTGTGGTGATGTATACCAAAGATAGGGGCATCAAATCAGACAACTTCTAACACATGAATCAGATATTCCCACAAGTCTTCAAATGGCTCTCAAGGGTACTAACCTCCAAGATAGATATTCATGGAGCGAGATGGATAGATTCTTCCATGCATTCATATATATAGTTGAGAAGGAGAACAAAGTGCCACATAGCGTGATTCCATAAAAAGTATTGGGTATTTATTACATTTAAAAAACTCACATTTGGGGGGCGCATGCATGGAGCAAACCTGGACAGAAGCAGGGGATAAGAGCTCCGCAAGGACCGGAGACTAAAGCCGATTCCCCGGGGCTATTAAACAGCTTTACAAGCACCTAAAGACCCAGCACCCCTAGCAGAACACACAGCGCATGCCGGGCCCAAAGAACCGCAGTGGCAAACTGGCCCAAAGATCTCTAACAAACTATTTACTCCGCGTGAGGGAGCAGAGCAGGATGTCTCAATATGGCGCCCAGTCAGACACTGCTCCAGCGTGCACACAGACTGTAGCCTCATCTCCGGAGCACACCACAGGGGACTGTGAGTACAATACACAGCTTACAAGAGCTGATCTGGAGGACGACCTCTCCTGTATGTATGACACGCTAGCTAGGAAATTTCAATCCGAGCTGCACAAGTCTACAAGCACCCTATCCCTGGAGATAGCAGCCCTGGGTACTAGAACTGATCTGCTAGAAACTAAGCATGATGAGCCTAGCCTCTCTCATTCAGACCTCAGGAGGGATCATGAGTCCCTCACTGAAACGGTACAGCCCTTTGGGTCTGGTATGAATATTAAGGGGAACTCCACGCCAATTTTTTTTTTTTAATGGTGTGGGGTCCCCCCAAAATCCATACCAGATGCAAAGGGCCTGGTATGGGTGAGGGAACCCACGCAATTCTGTCATAGGGCTCCCCTTAACCACTTCGATACACTATATTATGTATTGTACACTGCACTGAATTATATACAGTATCTCACAAAAGTGAGTACACCCCTCACATTTTTGTAAATATTTTATTCTATCTTTTCATGTGACAACACTGAAGAAATTACACTTTGCTACAATGTAAAGTAGTGAGTGTACGGCTTGTATAACAGTGTAAATTTGCTGTCCCCTCAAAATAACTCAACACACAGCCATTAATGTGGAAAACTGCAGACAACTTACAAATATCACTAAAGCTCTCCAAAATCACAAAATTCCCTACAAATGGGGCTTTCCCATTACGTTGCACATCACCTATCAAAACAAAACCCAATCAGTGAGAACTCTCTCAGCAGGTCTCAAAATGTTGAGACAGTGGCGCATACTCCCGGGGGATGAGACAAATGCAGCTGCCCAATCATCTACCTACATGGAAAGAATACCAAAATGACTGATGTACCACTGCAAAACTTTTCCACTTCCACTCATCCAAAGGCTGGATAACTGAAGCACTATTCACTAGAACCTGCTTGCCTTATTGAGAAGTCCCTGATCTATTGACGATCAGTGGGCCAGTACCCCCTGTAATTCTGTTGCAGTAATTACTGCTCATTGAGCACTCATTTTTCTTTAGTTTTGGGCTCTCACTTTTTAAACAGATCCTAGCCAACCCCTGCGCCAGCTGACGCTTAGTCACTTCTATCCAAGTTGGACTCTCATAACTTCTTCCCAGGTAATAGATGTTCTGTTGTACCTGCATGATATAAGAACTCTCATAATCTCTATAAACATCACCCGCTGCCCCACTGAGAGACTATCTACTCTTTGGTACAATTGCTGCCATGGCCTTCAAGATTTTCTCCATAAATGCAAGAAGATTAAATTCTCCTCAAAAAAAATTGCACTACTTAAAGAAGCCAATAATCAAAAAGCTTACATCATCCTAGTGCGGGAAACCCATTTTGCATCATCAACATGCCTACATTTAATTTAAAAAACAATGATCAGCTCTTCCTGGCTTCAAACCTAAAGAAAAAAATTGAGTTCTTATGGCTATTCGAAATTCCCTTCAATTGCACCAAACCATCACAAATCCCCAAAGTCGCTACTTAATCCCGGAATGCGATGTCAACTGAACCACCTACACACTGGTCAACATTGGTGGAGACTTTAATATGACCGGCAACCCTGACATTGACACTACCTCCACAGTTCAACATCATCGCCCTGCTCTGAACCCCTTCTTCCACACAAAGGGACTCTTTGATGCATGGAGATCCCAACATTACTCAGAGCGGCACTATTCATATTTCTCTCCAGCCAGCTATCATACTCCCACATAGATTTTTTCATCATAGACAAAATAACACAATCCAAGAAACAATGGAATCAAAGATAAGAAACATCTCATGGTCCTATCATGCTCCTGTATCCATAACCATAGGAGACTGTCGATCAAACCTACCTGGTTCAATACTTCCCTCCTCACAGATCCGGACACTCTTTCACAATTGACTGCCAAACATCACTTTTTTTTTAACTTAATGATCAACCGAACACAGACCGGTTTGTATTATAGTCCAGGTATAAGGCATATATGTGTGGGATACTAACCAAACTACATGCTAGAACAAAGAACCAGAGCTGTCGGCAAATTGATGGGGTCTTATCCCAAATTCCCCATTTAGAGCAACAAAATAAACAAGCCCCCACACACAAATTAGCTAGTGAACTCCTTGATAGGAGACAAAAACTTTGATCGCTTTTGCTTTACAAATTTGAGTACAACCTTAAACTAGCAAAAGCTAATTACCATACCTTAGGGAACAAAGTTGGAGCCCTATTGGCCCGCCAGGTTAAAGCTCATTGCTCCAAACATAAAATTGCATCATTATACCACCTGGCAATCAAACAACTCCACACTAATCCACAAGATATAGCAAATGCATTTAGCAACTACTACTCCTCTCTCTATAACCTAAATAACGACCCAACTACACCTCAACCTACAGACCCAGCTGTCCAAAAATGTCTATCTTCCATTGACCTACCTTCTATCACATCAGACCAAATGGACTTCCTCTCCCAACCCTTTACCAACCAGGAAATCCTTAAAAGCATCAAAAATCTCTCCATAAATCTCCAGGAGACAACGGTTATATCAATGAATTCTACAAACAATTTGCTGAGCTTGTCTCACCCCTACTTACCGACCTCTTCAACTCTGCTGCCACCTCTGGTTCTTTACCGATATATATGCTCTGTTCAATTATTGCTATTATCCCCAAACCAGATAAAGACCCTACCTCTATGACTAATTATAGACCAATATCGCTTCTTAATACAGACATTAAGATATTCACCAAAGTTCTTGCAACTAGACTATAAAAGTATCTTCCGTTTTTTGTACATTCGGACCAAATTGGCTTTGTACCCGGCAGACAAGCTCCAGATGCAACAAGGATGGTCATTGACCTAATCCATCAGTCCACCCTAAAGCAAACACCTTCTCAGCTCCTTTCCTTGGATGCAGAGAAGGCGTTTTATAGGGTGCATTGGGGCTTACTAAAAGCATTACTCACCAAATTTGGCATAAAAGGCTGGTTCCAATCATCAATACTTTCCCTTTATCCAACCCATCAGCATGAGTCCTGATGGATGGAACTCTGTTTAACACATTTGAGATCACCAATGGCACCCGACAGGGATGTCCTTTGTCTCTCCTTATTTTTGCGCTGCTAATGGAGCCATTGGCAGCGAAAATAAGGAAGGACGATTGCATTTCGGGTATCACAAGCAATGGTATTGACCATAAAATAAGTCTCTTTACTGATGACATTATACTTATGAGCAATATCCCACACCAATTTAGCATGGCCTCCTTTTACAAGCTAAACTCCTCTAAATCCCTAATCCTTCCACTAAACCTCACAAACAGACAGGAATCTCTCCTAAAAGAAAGTCTCCCCTATACCTGGACAAAACATTCCATCCCATACCTAGGACTAAAACTGGCTCCTATAATACGCCAATTATATGATCTTATATAAGTATCGAACCATTCTGAATCAGCTTCCTCATCTGCTAACCCAAATGCAGACAACTAACCTATTCAGACTAGGGAAAATTGCCTCCTTTAAAATTATTATTTGCATAAACCTCTAAGGGATTTTTAAGGCAATGAAAACTAAAGAATATTAAAATAAATGTTTATTGTAAATATATAAATAGGTACAAAAGTCAATAGAATAATTGAAGATAACACATAGCAGAATATTAAAAAAGTGCATTCATATAGAAACCAAAGAACAAGAATCAGAGAAAGTGATACATAACACTACCCGATACAATCACCACAGATGAGAAACTGTGGTGTCGAGTAGTGAAATTCCAACGCGTTTCAACATGCTCAATTCAGAGAAAAAGTCTTCTTTAGGGAAATGTATCACAATCTAAATGAAAGTGTTCTGCCCAGCATTTCCATCATAAGCGTTCTGACCCGGCATTTCTGTCTCACCGTTTTTGTCATAGCGTTACTGTCCCAGGATTTCTGTCACAGCGTTCTGCCCCAGCATTTCTGTCTTAGCGTTCTGCACTAGCTTTTCTGTCATAGTGTTCTGCCCCAGCATTTCTGTCATAGCGTTCTGCCCCAGCATTTCTGTCATAGCGTTCGGCCCCAACATTTCTGTCACACGTTCTGCCCCAGTATTTCTGTCATAGCGTTCAGCCCCAGCATTTCTGTCACAACGTTCTGCCCCAGCATTTCTGTCATAGCGTTCTGCCCCTGCATTTCTGTCATAGCGTTCTGCCCCAGCATTTCTGTCATAGCGTTGGGCCCCAGCATTTCTGTCACAACGTTCTGCCCCAGCATTTCTGTTTTAGCGCACTGTCATAGCGTTCTGCCCCAGCATTTCTGTCATAGTGTTCTGCCCCAGCATTTCTGTCATAGCGTTCTGCCCCAGCATTTCTGTCACAGCATTCTGCCCCAGCATTTCTGTCACAGCGTTCTGCCCCAGAATTTCTGTCATAGCGTTCGGCCCCAACATTTCTGTCACAACGTTCTGCCCCATTATTTCGGTCACAGCGTTCGGCCCCAGCATTTCTGTCACAATGTTCTGCCCCAGCATTTCTGTCATAGCGTTCTGCCCCAGCATTTCTGTCATAGCGTTCTGCCCCTGCATTTCTGTCATAGCATTCTGCCCCAGCATTTCTGTCATAGCGTTCGGCCCCAGCATTTCTGTCATAACGTTCTGCCTCAGCATTTCTGTCTCAGCGCACAGTCTCTGCATTTCTGTCAATGCGTTTCTGCCTCAGGTTTTCTGTCATAGGGTTTCTGCCCCAGGATTTCTGTCACAGCATTGCTGCCCAGGATTTCTGTCATAGCATTTCTGCCCAGGATTTCTGTCACAGCGTTTCTGCCCAGGATTTTTGTTATAGCGTTTCTGCCCCGGATTTCTGTCATGGCGTCCTTCTGTCATGGCGGCATTCTGCCCCAGCATTTCTGGCTTGGTGTTCAGTCTCAGCTTTTCTGTCTTGGTGTTTCTGCCCCAGGATTTCTGTCATTACATTTCTGCCTTAGCGTTCTGTCATAGCGTTTCTGCCCCATCATTTCGGTCACAGCGTTTGGCCCCAGCATTTCGGTCATAGCGTTCGGCCCCAACATTTCTATCACGCGTTCTGCCCCAGCATTTCTGTCATAGCGTTCGGCCCCAGCATTTCTGTCACAACGTTCTGCCCCAGCATTTCTGTCATAGCGTTCTGCCCCTGCATTTCTGTCATAGCGTTCTGCCCCAGCATTTCTGTCATAGCGTTCGGCCCCAGCATTTCTGTCATAGCGTTCTGCCCCAACATTTCTGTCATAGCGTTCTGCCCCAGCATTTCTGTTTTAGCGCACAGTCATAGCGTTCTGCCCCAGCATTTCTGTCATAGTGTTCTGCCCCAGCATTTCTGTCATAGCGTTCTGCCCCAGCATTTCTGTCACAGCATTCTGCCCCAGCATTTCTGTCACAGCGTTCTGCCCCAGAATTTCTGTCATAGCGTTCGGCCCCAACATTTCTGTCACAGCGTTCGGCCCCCGCATTTCGGTCATAGCGTTCGGCCCCAACATTTCTGTCACACGTTCTGCCCCAGCATTTCTGTCATAGCGTTCGGCCCCAGCATTTCTGTCACAATGTTCTGCCCCAGCATTTTTGTCATAGCGTTCTGCCCCAGCATTTCTGTCATAGCGTTCTGCCCCAGCATTTCTGTCATAGCGTTCTGCCCCTGCATTTCTGTCATAGCGTTCTGCCCCTGCATTTCTGTCATAGCGTTCTGCCCCTGCATTTCTGTCATAGCGTTTGGCCCCAGCATTTCTGTCATAGCGTTCTGCCCCAGCATTTCTGTCTCAGCGCACAGTCTCGGCATTTCTGTCAATGCGTTTCTGCCTCAGGATTTCTGTCACGGCATTGCTGCCCAGGATTTCTGTCATAGCGTTTCTGCCCAGGATTTCTGTCACAGTGTTTCTGCCCAGGATTTCTGTTATAGCGTTTCTGCCCCGGATTTCTGTCATGGCGTCCTTCTGTCATGGCGGCATTCTGCCCCAGCATTTCTGGCTTGGTGTTCAGTCTCAGCTTTTCTGTCTTGGTGTTTCTGCCCCAGGATTTCTGTCATTACATTTCTGCCTTAGCGTTCTGTCATAGCGTTTCTGCCCCGGATTTCTGTCATTACATTTCTGCCTTAGCGTTCTGTCATAGCGTTTCTGCCCCAGGATTTCCGTCATGGCATTTCTGCCTCTGCGTTTCTGCCCCAGGATTTCTGTCTTTGCTTTTCTGCCTCAGCATTTCTGCCTCAGCGTTCTGTCATAGCGTTTTTGCCCCAGAATTTCTGTCATTGCATTTCTGCCCCAGGATTTCAGTCTCAGCTTTTCAGTCGTTACGCTCCTCCCAGGGTTTCGGTTCTCACGTTCCTGCCTCAGCTTTTTAGTTTCAGCATTTCTGTCAGGGTTTTCTGTCAACATTGCTGTCCGTGCACTTCTGCCCCAAGATTTCTGTCATAGCATTTCTACCTCAGCGTTCAGTCTCAGCATTCCTGTCACAGCGTTTCTCAGAGGGGCGTTGTTGTTCAGTCACGGCACACTCCGGTAGCTTTTTTTTTTTTTTTTAAATCTTCGTTGGTTGTCATGTCTCATCATATCTTTGTTCATGTTTGTACCTGGGTCAGTTAGCTAGGGATCACATGTCAGGATCTGTCACATCTACAGATCCATACGGGTTGAGGTTTTGTTTGTTAATGATTGTTGACCACAATCTTCTCGCCCGTATACCATACGTCATACGATGCACGTTCATTCATCACACCTGTACGACTACCCACCACGGTTTGTGGGTACACCAGCCCTGAGTTTTTCAGTTAATTACCTGTCTCTGTGCTGCAGGTTACTCGGGCTCACTTACTACTTACACGAGGGGGGGTCCGTCATCAGGTTCATTCACGCGCAGTGGTCTTGACATTTCTGTTCATGTTTTCATACTTAGGTAGGCACAGAGGGGCGTTGTTGTTCTCATGTCTGGTTGTCTGTCATTTCTCAAGTTTGTGTTCTTAGGTTGGGCTGTATTGGCATCTATACCATTATCAACCATGCTTGCTCTCACTTTCATCAGTCCTGCCCGTTTTTAGGGCTAATTGTTTGGTGCAGATGTTTCACCACTGGAAGCAGCCGTCAATCTTCTTTCAGTTGACATCCTGTTGCTTAGAGGCCCTGGTTATGGCCCAGGGATTTATAGTCTATCTCAGGGTGTGTGCTGAGCCACATCCCCTTGTCGGTCCTCAAGTGGTAGGTTGGGCAAATGTCGTCATGATTCTGGATTCCACTCTCGGCTCTGATCTCTTGTCTAGGATGTTGCCTGGAGAACTGCTCAGGGACGTCAGTCCAGTCATCTTTTCTGTTCTAGGTAGGGGGGCTTCAGTCACTTTGGGTATGACTGTATCATGCCATGGGACTTATTTCCCTGGAATGGAGTCTGGCCCTCCTTCCTCGGTTCAGGATTCAGTCTTGGTCATCAGGTCACAGGCTGAAGCACGACGCGATCATATCAGGTGGGACCAGTGTTCTGTGTCTGGCATGGTTTCTCCATTTTTTGACGATGCTTATTACCATAGCGCATGAGCCTTATCCGACTACTTCTTCACATCCATCAGGTATCTAGCATTTCGCACTCCTGCCAGTTGTCTTTTTCCACTCACCCTCTCACTTCCCCAGTCCAAGTATGGGTAGGCCGGGGGTTGGGGGCATTTCACTGAGCTACTTCGCTGGTGTCCATTTCAAGCATTTTGATCTTCTCGGCCATCATTTTGCAGGGGCTCCTCGGGCCAGCCCTTGCTCCCTTTCCCCAACGTATCCTCTCATTCTCAAGCAGTTTCATTCTCAGGTCTGGGTTGTCTCGGGCATCAAGCTCAATCCAATCTTTCACGGGATGGTCAGTTGGGTTCTGGGCAGCTTTGCAGGTTCTATGGGGGGTTCCTTCTCATCACCAAGTCAGGAGTCGGTGGGTTTCTCCTACCACAGCGGATACATATTGTTGCCATCCGGGCGCACGCTACTCCACTTGATGGATTGTTACCTTCCCTTCTTCACCCAAAGTTGTGTCTTTTTGCCCTCTTTTCAGACATACTGACCAGCTAGTATAGGTGCAAAGAACTGGAAATAGCAATAAGAACAACAAAAAGTGAAACTAAAATCCTCCCTGTCTGCAAAAAAATCTATATATAAATATATACATACATAAATGGTAGAAGGGAAAAAGAAGTATCACATGTGAAACCAAAAAAAGAAAAAATGTAAAAATGTATATAAAGCATTGAAGCTAGGTAAATGTGGTGAATGGATAATCAGACCACATGAAGGGTATATATGTATACTGACATTTATGTCACAGTCATGATGGGATCAAAAGATCCAAGGATCCAAAAGATGGTAAGTCCACAAATAGGGCTGCCTTCATCAAGAACCAAAACCAGATTCCAAAATCCTAAGAAGAAACAGAAGAGAGAGGCGCCTCTGGGTGTAGACTAAAAACAAATTTTATTCATAAAAAATAGTAGTAGCGATCAAACTCACATTTTGGAGGTCATCAGAAAAGCATATAAATGTGAGTAGGTTCTGGAGAGAACATCATCCATCATAAGGTATATATCAGGTCAGTCAAACAACCCCTATGCCGCTGGCTGGAGGCTCTGCCCGTGTGTGGAGAGAGGTACCGCTGAGATGTAGGGCCGGCCGCAGCAGTGACAGGTCACAAATCAAGGCTGAGAGTGCAGAAGGAAAAACATCCGGCGAGGAGTGATGACGTCACTGGTCGAGCGACGCGTTGCAGGGCGTACGAGCTGCGGTGACAGGACAGCCGCGCCCCTTCATCAGGCTGTGGATGGATGGGATTGGGTGCTTAAAAAATAGGAGGTGGAAGGAGGGGCTGGGACAAGGAGTGTAATGATAGGTCTGGGCGAAAGGAAAAGGAGGGACAAAACCGTAACTAAGGGGAATGGCCAAAAACAATAACAATCGGAAGTGTCAGCAGTGAAGTATAAAGCAGGATGGTCATCATGAGCACAAGCGAAATGGAAGGCATAAAAATGGTCAAGAGAACTAATGTATAAAAAATGAAGATAAATGTTAGGAAATTAAAGAATAATAATAAGTGTAATAGGGCGTACACACGGTCAGACTTTGTTCGGACATTCCGACAACAAAATCCTAGGATTTTTTCCGACGGATATTGGCTCAAACTTATTTTGTCTACAAACGGTTGCACAAAGTTGTCGGAATTTCCGATCGCCAACCACGCGGTCACGTACACCACGTACGACGAGACTAGAAAAGGCCGGTTCAGAACCAAGCGTGGCACCCTTTGGGCTCCTTTTGCTAATCTCGTGTTAGTAAAAGTTTGGTGAGAGACGATTCGCGCTTTTTCAGACTCGTGGCTTTCAGATCGTTTTCTGCCGTATAGTTTGTGCTTGTGGGTTTGGGTAGTCATTGTATTCTTGTTCGTTCGTTACTGGTTTTCAGGTCACTCTTCACAGGCCTTGCTGTTCTTCAGTGCGTTCTGTTACTTCGTTCTGAGCACCCGACCGTTTTCTAGCCATGTTTCGTATGCGTACTCCTCATAGAGTTCGTGCTGTGCGGGGGCTTGGTGTTGGGGTCCTGACCTTGACACAAGTCCAGTCCATGAACAGGGTGGGGAGGAGTTTATGGACCAAGAATTGGTTGCTTCAGCGTGACCAGTTTTGTCATATGCCTTTGCTCCGTGAGATCCGTGAGAATAATCCTGATAATTTCAGGAACTTTCTCAGGATGACGGACCCCGTGTTTCACCGTTTGTTGGCTTCGCTGACCCCCTATATCAGCAGGCAGGATACCTGCATGAGGCAAGCCATCACTCCGGAGCAGAGGCTGGTCGCTACCCTGCGGTATTTGGCCACAGGGAGAAGTCTGCAGGACTTGAAGTTCTCGACAGGCATCTCCCCCCAGGCTCTGGGTATCATCATCCCAGAGACCTGTTCTGCCATCATCCAGTTCCTACAGAAGGAGTATATGAAGGTAAGATTTGTATCCTTTAATATCACATTTTATTGTATTGAATGTTTGATAATATATTGTATTTCTTTCCTCATTCCCTAATTACCATGATTGGAATATGCTGTGTATGTCCCCTTTGTTCTCATGCATGCTGGATTTTTATGTAATTATTATTTTATGTCCTTCATACATATTTGGCCTTCACTAACCTCCCCAGCATGGTGTCTCCTGCCCTATATTCACCTCATGTAGTCACTTAACAATGTATTTTATCAGCTCCATAGTAGTGCTTTACCCCCTAAAATGTTTGGAAATGTTATTTTTGATTTAAATTCAGGCAGAGTGCCTTAGGCTTTTTTTGTGGTGTCCCCAAATAATTTTTAGTAACCCTCCCTCCACCCAACTGCTAAGTCAGCTGATTCCAATTCTCTATCCTCAATCATCTATCTGCTGACTTTGCCAAACCCCTACACACTATACCCATCTCTTTTGTGGTCAGATTTATGGATGAATTCCCCAAAGCATGTAGTGCAAGGGCCTGCCTGTATACTTTCAAATGGTACTGTTTAAAGTTTTTGTATCCTATTATTATCTTGATAGGTTATAGCAGAATGTCCAAATGTCCTCAAATGTGTACAGTGTGTATTTTTATCTTTGTATTATGACACTTATGACACTAAGGAGGGTCTGTTCAAAGTAATACCCATTATTTAGGCATTCATCTCTCAATGAAGTGAAGAGGGTTACCAAGATTTACACACACCCCCTATAATATTAGAAATGACCCATGAGAGGGAGGGGAGGGGGAATATGATAGGTGTACCTTATACTTTGGCCTTGTTAAATTCCCCTTACTAAATGCTATCTGGAGGTTGGCCCAGAATGTTTGTGTGTAATCAGCTTGCCATGTTTCTGTGAAAAAATAGTACTGTTTATTGTTTTTTCCTCAACAGTTTCCTTCCACGCCACAGGAATGGCAGACTGTGGCCTCCCACTTTGCCCAGCGGTGGGACTTTCCTAACTGCGGAGGGGCAATTGATGGGAAACACGTCCACATCGTCCCACCACCCAACTCGGGGTCGTACTATTATAATTACAAGGGGTTTAATAGTATAGTGATGTTGGCGGTGGTGTCGGCTAATTACGAGTTCCTGTATGTGGACGTGGGGAAGAATGGCCGGATGTCCGATGGTGGAGTCATCGCCCAGACGGAGTTCTACAGGCGTCTCCAGAATGGCAGCTTTGACTTGCCAGCTCCAGAGGACAATGTGGAAGGACTCCCATTCGTGTTCGTTGCTGATGAAGCGTTTGCGCTGGGGGACCACCATTCCCGATGAGGACCCTCACCCCGGAACAGAGGGTTTTTAATTACCGGCTGGCCAGAGCCCGAAGAGTGGTGGAGAACACATTTGGAATCCTGGCCAGCCGGTTCCGACTATTTCTGACACTCATCCATATGGCGGAGTATAAACTGAACCATATTATACTGGCGTGCTGTATTCTCCATAACTTTTTAAGGAAACATTCGGCCAACTATGCTGGCTCAGTTGGGCCTGAGGCCGGAATCCTACATCAAACCACACTGACGGCGCTTGAAAGTGGCCGTCCTGGCTTGCCCTCCCTGAGTGCCCGTGATGTCCGGTTACGCTACCTGGAGTTCTTTGCGGGTAGGGGGGCTATCAATATGCCAGACAAAATGTGAAGCCTTTTTATAATAAAAAAAAAAAAATTCTTGGTGGACATTTACTGCTTGTGTTTGTTTTAGCTGACCCTGACAGAAATGTGTTGAGTCCAGAAAATGTTGTGATTGTGTAACCTTATACAAAGCACTGTTGGCTGTTATTTCCTAAATGCAAAAACACATTTCACTACAAGTGCACTTGCAACTGCACTGAAACTGTACTTGTAGTGCAAAGAGGATTTGCCCTTAGGAAATAACCCCCATTTTTGCTGAAAACAGCAATTACATCACCCCAAAAGTGTTGTATTGTAGTGTTGAGACAATAATCCACACATTCTTGAGTAAGCCACTTTTTTTATACCTGCACAATCACATGTGCATTTACCAAAGGTTTTTAAAACAAACCAACATGTTTGTTGTATAACAATTTTTGCAGTAGCATTATCAAAAATCGAAATGTCCATTTCAGATAAAACAGGCCTGTGTAAAACCAACAAGAAAGGCAAAAAACTTGAACTTACAAAGTTCACATTAGGTAAAACCTGAAGGCTATATCAGACATCAGTATTTAGGAACTGGGTTTGATATAGCGTTCAGATGGGGGGAAATCACCCCTGGAAAAGCCAAATTTGGAAGATGCACACCAATTTACGAATGTCAACATGTGCTATCTGCCATCAGGGGGGATCAAGAGACGTGTTTTGGGGGAGCAAGCCCTTCCTCAACGCTACTTTATAATTGAGGAAGGGGTTGCACCCCCAAAACGCGTCCATTGATCTCCCGTGATGGCAGATAGCACATGTTGGCACACTGTGTGCATCCTCCAAATTTGGCTTTTCAAAACATTGCAAAAAGATTTTAAAAATTGGACCACAATCCCAAAAATAGATTTTGTGGGGTTTTAAATTCGCCCCAAAACATCAATGATGTTATTATTTTTTTTAATAACATCATTGATTTTTTGCTGTATGTTGTGCAATTCGAGATTACACCCCATGATCTCCCCGATCAGGATCTGGGCACTTTCTGAAGTAAAGCGTTCTGGATCCACAACCTCACGATCACCTAAAAAGAGAGAAACCAAACAAAAACAGGTATCAAAAATCTGCCACCATCCATCTCTTTTACCTGAGCCTGTGGTCGCAGACACTCACCTGTTGTGGTGCCAATCTCCACCACATCTTCTTCTTCCTCCTGCTCTTCTTCGTTTGGGGGTATTTCACCTTCTTCCAGAGGTGGGGGGTCTCTGGTCTCCTCGGATGAGGGGTGTCCTCCGAGTCTTTTCTCCCCTATGTAAAACAAAAATGGTATAATTAGCACACAGATATTTGATGGCAGAACTAGAAATAGGAAACATTGCTTGGAAGTGGGGTACAATTGTCAATTTTGGCCGAGTTCCAAGATGTCTTTTTTTTATTGCCCTTTGTCAAGCTGCAATACTTTACCTGTTTAGTACAAGCTTCACAGATGGAGACCCCCCTAAAGTATACACTGGAGCACCTGTGTGGCCCCCCTAATAAAAATGGTGTTCTTGTGTCCCACACTAGTGCTCCAGCGTCCAGATGTGAAAACAGCTGCTCAGTGTCCTCTCCTTACACAGAATCTAGTTTGCATTTCATTCTAGTAACAAACCCATCTACACAAACAAATATTTGGCATCCAAGTAGGCCCCAAAAAAATGTGGGAAAATGCATATGGCCTAAACAATGATGTTTTAGAGGCCGAAAGAAAAATGTTTGATACGAACGAATAATGGGCCCATGAACATAAAAGTTGCCCTTTTAAACGTTACAATTAATAAAAGCATATGGAGCAGCACGAACGGAATAAAGACAGAAAGAATAGGAACACAGCACAACTACTTACTTTTTTGCAGCACTCTCCGGATCTTTCGGTACTGCTCTGGCTCTCTCAATTTCAGGTCCGACCACCGCTTCCTGAGCTGATCTTTCGATCTTCGTACCCCGAAATTCTTGTGAAGGCTTTTGACCACTTTCGCCATGATCTTTGCCTTTCTGATGTTGGGGTTGGGGTAAGGCCCATACTTTCCGTCATAGTCGGACTTCTTCATGATGTCGACCATCTCCAACATCTCCCCAAAGGACATATTTGTGGCCTTAAAACGTCTCCTTCTGGATCGGGACGTGTCTGGATCCGGGCTTTCCTCCTCCTCCTCCTCGTTGCTATAATTAGCACACACCTGCTCTAACTCCACCATGTGCTCTTCACCCACTGCGCCGAACGAAAAGGGGCGGGGAATAGATTAGAAAGAACGTCAGGGGCGGGCGGAGTTACACGCATGCGCAGTGTGTATAAAGCTTAACACGCGTGCGTATTACGTACGATCTGTGAGCGGAGGAAGGAGCATTGGACGCGCCGATCGTAATAACGAAGGTAAGAGACAAACTTGTGCCTATACTGCTTCTACATTGAAGCCTATATTGTAACAAGATTAGGAGAGTTTTGTCTGACATTAGGCTTTGTCTTGTGTTGTGTCTTGCAGTGAACATGGATATCTTACTGAAAGATAATGACTTCATGTCAGTATTCATAGATATCTTAAGGGAGCTGCTCTGTCTGTGGGAGATTAACCACCCCCATTTCAAGAACCAAACAAAGAGGAAGGCAGCACTGGTGCAATTGTGTGAAATTGTGAAGCAGGTGATCCCCACGGCAGACATCACCTATTTAAAGATATTAATTGGTGGCCTGAGGAGCACATATCTAAGGGAGCACAAGAAAGTCCTGGATTCCCAGAGATCCGGAGCTGCAGATGACATCTATGTCCCCAGGATGTTGTACTATGACAGGCTGCATTTTCTGGCAGGCCAGACTGAACCCAGGCCATCCCTCTCCAGTCTTCCTTCCACGCTTCCTTCCCCCCCGGCTAAGGCTTCTGACGCCCAACCTGGGCCTTCCAGGCCACATGTGGAGGAGCCCAGATTGAGCCAGGTATAGCATTCCTCTAAATATTTCTGCTTGTCCAGTCAATGATGTTAACTAGATGTTAGTTGGGAGTACTAATTTAGGATTGTGATTGATGAAGCAAAACATTACAACCATGTCCCTTTTTCATACACAGGGAAGTCTCAGCCAGGAGGTGGCCGGGCCGAGCCGGCTGGCTGATCTGCAGGTCCCTCCACTCCCCCTGGAAAGAGAAAGTGGCAGTAGGAGGAGTGCCCTAGAGGAGGCTACCGGAGGACTCTTTTGGAGGGCTACAGAGGTCCTGGGAGCACCACACACCGTGGAGGAGGACATTGCTGCCGTCATTGCCTATAAAATGTAGAGGATGGAGGAGGGCCAACAAGTCTTGTGTGAGGCGGTCATATTGAAGGCTCTTAACAAAGGTATGATGGGCCAAATGACAGTTCAGACACACCTTTGCGATGGTCCTCCTCCTCCTCCTGCAGGTCCTCCTCCTCGTCTTCCCTCTCCTCCAGGTCCTCACAGTCCTCCTCCAGGTCCTACTCCTCCTCCTGCCACATCTCCAACTGCACAGCCACAGCCGGGAATGAAGTGTGAAAGGAAGACCAGAAAGTGAGGACCCTGGATACAGTCTGGTCGGCCAAAAAATGCAGCCTCTTGTGGTACCACAGCCTGGGGACACACATGTCATCTGCTGCTATCCGGATCTCTGGGACTTCTGGACCAGACTGCCCTCCCTTACATATGGACTCCTCAGGCCACCAATTTTGATGTTCAAGAATTGATGTCTGCCCTGAGGGTCCCAGGCTTCGCTAATTTCTCCTGTTGATCCAGTGTTGCCTCCCTCTTTGTTTGGTTCTGATCCCTTAATAAAGGATTTTTGTTTTGAATTATACTCTCCTATGTGTTTTACTTCAAAAAGGACAGTTTGTTTGTGAGGATTCAGGTACATTTCAAATATACAATGTGAAATGAACAAGGGACACCAACACCAAACAATATCCTGGAGATTAAATAATAAAATATCAAAACTAAACAAAGAAAAGCAGCGCTGTGAGAATACATTAATCAGGGGTTACCTATGAGTGAACAGATTATAAAGTGACAGTAACCTTGATATGTGTTAATATGAAATACACAATATGAGTTAAAAATGCATTAAAAATTGAACACATAAAACCTTGATCCCAAAAAAAGAAAGAAAAAAACAGTCCTATACTGTGTTCCAAACAGATGAATGAAATGATGTGGGAAGATATGGGTAACAATCCAGGTTGACAGATGGAAGTACAATTGGATAAGTGGAGACCTTCACCGCACCACTGTGAAAAATAATAAGAATGCACGCTTACCAAAAGGCAAGCTTATAAGAGCTTGCGACCTTAACCCGGTCGGGGCCTTTCATGGACTAAAACCACCAACGCACCACTTCAGCTTTAAGATAGGTACACTGTCCGTCAAATACCAAGAAATCTTTCAATCAGGGAGATGTTATACTCCAACTGAAGATAGTTCTGGTGTTGCTGATATAGGAGTAAGGACTAGCGATGTCTGGTGCAGACTGCACAAGATGTGTATCAGCCAGAGAAATAATAAAATATATCAATGGTGTTGGGGTAACTTGACACACAAAACACACACAAAAATATTCTGGAGTAAAAATAAAAATAACATTGAACAAAGATCAGCCTTTGAAAAAATACAAACATTAAATCCAAAAAAAAGGCTTAAAATACCAAAAAAAATTAAATAAAAAAAACAAAATACTGTCAGATGTGACAACTAATAACAATATATTCAGGGAATCCCAATAAAAAAACAAAAATAAAACTTTGTGAGAAGTGTGTGTGAATATGAGCAGCAAAACGACTTAATTCTTGTCACATTATAAAGAAGAAGAGAGTGCGCTGTATTAAACCATTTTTAACATTGCAGCGTGACGAAAGTGCTGTATCCATTGCGAACGCTAAGTTTACCAGAACGAGCTGTTCCGTCTTGGAATTTCTTCTGAGCATGCGTTGCACTTTGTGCGTCGGAACAGGCCACACACGGTCGGAATTGACGTGATCGGATTTTGTTGTCGGAAAATTTTATCTCCTGCTGTCCAACTTTGTGTGTCAGAAAATCCGATGGAAAATGTCCGATGGAGCCCACACACGGTCCGAATTTCCGACAACACACTCCGATCGGATATTTTCCATCGGAAAATCCGACCGTGTGTACGGGGCATAAGAGTATAATAACTTAACAAGCCAATTGGAAAATCAATTGATGAATCAATTGATATATCATTATATGTACTATGAATTACTATGTGATGTGCAACAATAAATGGTTAAGATGGGCTGGGGGGGGACAAAAGTATATAGATATGTATACCGTATAATAGTGAAAAACACTGGGTAAATTATGATGGGAAAAGGAAAAGGAGGGGGGAGAAGGGGAGGGAAAAAAAGGGAAAAAAGGGGGGGGGGGGGAAGGGGAGGAAAAAAGACGTGTATCTCTCCACCACGCACAAGATAGGCCTCATCTAATTGTAATCATATAAAAAGAGATTTTTCTATATATATTAACAATGATAAAAAATGATAAAAAAAGATAAAAATTAATAAAAATTATATATACATGTGTGTGTGTATGTGCGCACAAATACGCACGCACACACACCCCCACACACACACAAATACAAAGCCCGATGAGGGACCTAAAATAGTCGTACAGGTCCTATGTGGGTAGGACTAAAAGGTAATAGACAACACTGTTAAAACCAATGATAAAATAAAATGATGGGGGGGTTTCAATAGAGAATGGTGGAAATCTCAATACTTTCATTAATTCCTCCTGGCGACAGGGCATCTAAAGTGTTTATCCAGAAGGTTTCCCGGGAACAGAGCTTCTTAAATCTTTCAGCGGGGGAAAGGAACTTGGGGATCTGTTCGATCACCCATACCTTGAGCCCTACTGTCGAGCTCTGATGAGCCACCGTAAAGTGTCTAGGGACACTATGCAGATCAGTGCAACCTTCAATCAGCCTTCTGTGCTCACCGAACCTCTGTCTAAGGGCCCTAATGGTATGACCTACATAGATCAGCCCACAAGGACAACTAAGGCCATAGACAACGAAGTCCGATGAGCAGTTAAAGAAGTCTTTCAACATGTAGGTTTTACCTTTGGTGGTAAAGGACTTTTGTCCATGATGGACAAATTGGCAAGTTTTACACAAGGCCTTACAGCACTGATACATACCCACCAGAGGTATTAATACGGGTGCAACAGAAGAAGGTACGGTGGATTTTAGCTTACTTGGGGCAATTTTGCTCTTTAGATTAGGGGCCCTACGATATGTGACTTTTGGATGAAGAGGTAGTACAGCTGAAAGGTGGGGATCCTGTTGTAAAATATCCCAATGTTTGAACAGGATTTTCTCCATATGTTTATATTTATGATGAAAAGTAGTAACAAACCTACTAGAACATTCCTTTGGATTGTTTCTGGGAGGTTTACCGTGAAGGTAATGATTGTAAGCTTCATCAACCAAAGATTCTGGATATTGTTTATCCAGAAATTTCCTTTTTTAGATTAACACTAAGTTCAGTATAATCCGAATCTTTCGTGCAATTTTGTCGAAGACGACAAAACTGCCCTTTTGGGATGTTGGTGATCCATTTCGGAAAATGGCAACTCTTATAATGCAGGTACGAGTTGCCTGCAGTAGGCTTAGTGTAGTTCTTAGAGGTAATGACTGGACCATCGTGTCCCAATTCTAGATCCAAGAAGGCTATGGTGGCACAATCTGTGACTGATGTAAATGAGAGTCCATAAGGATTATCATTACAATGTCTAACAAAGGGAGTGATGAGCTCAGAATCGCCATCCCAGATGATAATCAGGTCATCAATGTACCTCCCAAAAAAGACTATATTGGCTGCAAAAGGGTTATGGTTATGAATATATTCATTTTCCCAAAAGCCCATAGCCAAATTGGCGTAGGAAGGAGCAAAATTAGCTCCCATCGCCGTACCTTGTATTTGCTGATAAAAATCTCAGTTGAAAGTGAAATAATTATGCGTCAGGCAGAACTCTGTGGCCTCTAAGATAAATCTAGCCTGACGCATATTCATCAAAGGGTCCGTGGATAAGAATTGCTCCAATGCCATCAATCCAAACTGGTGTGGGATAGAGATATATAGGGAACATACATCGAGTGAGAGCCACACATAAGAGGACTCCCATCTATAAGAAGACAGGAGTTCTAACAGATGCGTTCCATCACGTATGTATGACCGTAGGGATGAGACTATAGGTTGCAGTAACTGGTCTATGTACAGACTAAAACCCGTAGTGACGCTGTCCATAGCCGCCATGATAGGTCTGCCGGGAGGATCTACTAGACTTTTGTGGATCTTGGGTAGATAATAGAAATAAGGGATTTGGTAGAAAGACTTACGCAAAAATAAGCTTTCTGTTTTCGTGATAATATCTTCTTTAATGGCAGTGTTTATAAGGGTGTCAGCTTCCAGTGCAAATTCTGCAGTGGGGTCCTTCTTAAGCTTGGCATAGGTAGCTTTATCAGAAAGGAGTCAATAGGATTCCCTCAAATAGTCAGACCTATTAAGCAACACTATTCCGCCCCCCTTGTCAGCTGACTTGATCACCAAGTCTTCGGCAAGGGTAAGATGGCTCGGCGCTTTAATTTCAGAAGGGGAAAGATTATTAACTTTGGATGTGGAATTACACATTTTTAATAAGTCTGCATAGACCACTCTGTAGAAACTCTCTATATATGGACCTTTGGATTGGGTTGGAAAAAAGATAGACTTAGGTTTCAATGTAGAACGGGTTATCGGCGGAGATGAAGCTAGATGTTGTGTGAGCATTAGTGATGTGAATTCATCATTATCAAACATATCCAAATCATCAATGTTGAGGTCAAGAGGCTCTGTACTGGAATCTGATAGGACTGTAGGGGATGTGGTCAAGATCTGGGTGGTAGAAACACCATCTGTATTTTGATCTTTAAGTTGTTTTATCTGAAAGTGTCTCTTTAAGGTCAACTTGCGTATATAACTGTTTAGGTCCTTAAAGAGAACAAAAGAGTTGGGTTTGTTGACCGGAGCGAAATTCAATCCATGATTAAGGAGAGAAATATCTGCGGGGGACAAGGTGTAGGAGGATAAATTAAAAATCTTTACCGTTTTGGGTGTTTCAGTTCCTTGACATGTTTTTCTAGTTCGTCCTCCTCTGCACCCTCTTCTGTGAGCTTTCTTTTTCTTGATGTGGAGGTCGCAGGAGGACCGAACACTAAAAAAGGGGAGGTGGAGCCGTTCGCTATGGGGGCACTGTGAGTATTGGGTAAAGGGGTGTCAAAGGGTAATGGGTTTTCCCTCAAGGGTTCTACTGATACCATAGACCTGGGGTCTAAGGTAGCTGGATGATCAATATGTTTAGAACTGATAGAAATGGTGGTGGAAGTCTCACCAACAGTGTTCAAGGTAGAGGGACCATCCCTAGGGACATGGGGTATTGGAATGGATGATAAACTATGGGAAGTACTGGATCTATTATAAAATTGGTTGAGAGCATTGATCAGTTCAGAGTTCTTGTTTTTATTATTATTGGTGAAATATCTTTTTGACATATTTGATGAGTGCCTGGAGATATTGGGCGATCTAGAGACACGTGAAACACGTGAGGAAGATGAGCGAGAGGAAAAACGGGTAAGGGAGTTCTTCGGCTGTCTAACAGGAATGATAGCATCATATGGTTTTATATCCAGCAGAGAAGGAATAGGAGGATTAGAAAGCGCCTGATCACATCCATTCTGTTGGGATGAATGTGAGATGGTGACAATGGGGGATAGAGAGGAACTAGATTTTAAATTGTTCTTTTTATTCCATGAGAAAACCTTATTGGAGTTATAGTCCTCCAGATCACGTTTAAATTTACCCATCTTAACACTAATGAAATCGTCCTCATCTTTTTTGGTTTTCTCTTTCAATATCTCAAGCCATGGCTGTGGAATATGAACTTGAAAACTAACAATATCTTTAATGATGGCTTGGACTTGCTGGGTAAATTTGTTGAGCCTATTGGCTCTATGGGAATTGAGTATTCCCATCCACTTAGTCGTGCAAAATTCTGCAATGTTGGCCCATTCTCTAGTGCTGTCTTCGCTCAAACAGCTAGGACAGTCTTTCATGACTCGTAATCCTCTAGGTGAGATTTTGACGTCAATATATTGCTGTAGAAAGAATTTGTCCCACCACTAAAAATTAGTGGTGTGGATTATTCTTTCAAGTTGTTTAAACTTGCCACAAAGACTCTGGCGTATTTTACCTGAGAGTTTTGCAGTGTCCGAAAAGGTACTAGGGGAAAGTAAGATATACATTTGTTTGAGGGTCGCATACCTATTGCTCGCTATGGCAGAAACGATATCCATAATTGTATAATCCTACAGACACAGAGAGCCAATAAAGGGAAAAAGGGGGGGGCAGGAGGAGGGTATGGAAGAGTTGTAATTATACAATAACCAGTATGCAGCATATGGATTGATGGCATTGGAGCAATTCTTATCCACGGACCCTTTGATGAATATGCGTCAGGCTAGATTTATCTTAGAGGCCACAGAGTTCTGCCTGACGCATAATTATTTCACTTTCAACTGAGATTTTTATCAGCAAATACAAGGTACGGCGATGGGAGCTAATTTTGCTCCTTCCTACGCCAATTTGGCTATGGGCTTTTGGGAAAATGAATATATTCATAACCATAACCCTTTTGCAGCCAATATAGTCTTTTTTGGCAGGTACATTGATGACCTGATTATCATCTGGGATGGCGATTCTGAGCTCATCACTCCCTTTGTTAGACATTGTAATGATAATCCTTATGGACTCTCATTTACATCAGTCACAGATTGTGCCACCATAGCCTTCTTGGATCTAGAATTGGGACACGATGGTCCAGTCATTACCTCTAAGAACTACACTAAGCCTACTGCAGGCAACTCGTACCTGCATTATAAGAGTTGCTATTTTCCAAAATGGATCACCAACATCCCAAAAGGGCAGTTTTGTCGTCTTCGACAAAATTGCACGAAAGATTTGGATTATACTGAACTTAGTGTTAATCTAAAAAGGAAATTTCTGGATAAACAATATCCAGAATCTTTGGTTGATGAAGCTGACAATCATTACCTTCACGGTAAACTTCCCAGAAACAATCTATCTCCAAAGGACTGTTCTAATAGGTTTGTTACTACTTTTCATCATAAATATAAACATATGGAGAAAATCCTGTTCAAACATTGGGATATTTTACAACAGGATCCCCACCTTTCAGCTGTACTACCTCTTCATCCAAAAGTCACATATCGTAGGGACCCTAATCTAAAGAGCAAAATTGCCCTGAGTAAGCTAAAATCCACCGTACCTTCTCCTGTTGCACCCGTATTAATATCTCTGGTGGGTATGTATCAGTGCCATAAGGCCTTGTGTAAAACTTGCCAATTTGTCCATCATGGACAAAAGTCCTTTACCACCAAAGGTAAAACCTACATGTTGAAAGACTTCTTTAACTGCTCATCGGACTTCGTTGTCTATGGCCTTAGTTGTCCTTGTGGGCTGATCTATGTAGGTCGTACCATTAGGGCCCTTAGACAGAGGTTCGGTGAGCACAGAAGGCTGATTGAAGGTGGCACTGATCCGCATAGTGTCCCTAGACACTTTACGGTGGCCCATTAGAGCTCGACAATAGGGCTCAAGGTATGGGTGATCGAACAGATCCCCAAGTTCCTTTCCCCAGCTGAAAGATTTAAGAGGCTCTGTTTCCGGGAAACCTTCTGGATATACACTTTAGATGCCCTGTCGCCAGGAGGAATTAATGAAAGTATTGAGATTTCCACCATTTTCTAATGAAACCCCCCCATCATTTTATTTTATCATTAGTTTTAACAGTGTTGTCTATTACCTTTTAGTCCTACCCACATAGGACCTGTACGACTATTTTAGGTCCCTCATCGGGCTTTGTATTTGTGTGTGTGTGTAGGTGTGTGTGTGCGTGTGCGTGCGTATTTGCGCGCACATACACACACACACACACACACACGTATATATAATTTTTATAAATTTTTATCATTTTGTTATCATTTTTTATCATTGTTAATATATATAGAAAAATCTCTTTATATGATTACGTTTAGATGAGGCCTGTCTTGTGCGTGGTGGAGAGATACACGCCTTTTTTCCTCCTCCCCCCTTTTTTCCCTTTTTTCCCTCCCCTTCTTTCCCCTCCCCCCTTTTCCTTTTCCCATCATAATTTACCCAGTGTTCACTATTATACGGTATACATATCTATATACTTTTGTCTCCCCCCCGGCCCATCTTAACCATTTATTGTTGCACACCACATAGTAATTCATAGTACATATAATCATATATCAATTGATTTTCCAATTGGCTTGTTAAGTTATTATACTCTTACACTTATTATTATTCTTTAATTTCTTAACATTTATCTTCATTTTTTATACATTAGTTCTCTTGACCATTTTTATGCCTTCCATTTCGCTTGTGCTCCTGATGACCATTCTGCTTTATACTTCACTGCTGACACTTCCGATTGTTATTGTTTTTGGCCATTCCCCTTAGTTCCGGTTTTGTCCCTCCTTTTCCTTTCGCCCAGACCTATCATTACATTCCATGTTCCGGCCCCTCCTTCTACCTCCTATTTTTTAAGCACCCAATCCCATCCATCCACAGCCTGATGAAGGGGCGCGGCTGTCCTGTCACCGCAGCTCGTACGCCCTGCAACTCATCGCTCAACCAGTGACGTCATCACTCCTCGCCGGATGTTTTTCCTTCTGCACTCTCAGCCTTGATTTGTGACCTGTCACCGCTGCGGCCGGCCCTACATCTCAGCGGTACCTCTCTCCACACACGGGCAGAGCCTCTAGCCAGCGGCATAGGGGTTGTTTGACTGACCTGATATATACCTTATGATGGATGATGTTCTCTCCAGAACCTGCTCACATTTACATGCTTTTCTGATGACCTCCAAAATGTGAGTTTGATCGCTACTACTATTTTTTATGAATAACATTTGTTTTTAGTCTACACCCAGAGGCGCCTCTCTCTTCTGTTTCTTCATACTGACCAGCAAGGCCATGGCACACCTCAGGCCTTGGTTCTTAGGAGTATCGCATTTCCCACTCGAAGACTCTGACTACAAGTGTAAGGCTGGCCAGAGGCTAGCCTGTATTTGTGGGAGGAGTTTGAGAGGGCTATTTAACCCTCCTCCTCTGTCAGGGCTGGGTTGTCGGAGGTTCTGGGTTCCCACCCACCCGTTTCCCCCAGCCTTCTTACATACTCATAGTACTTTTTCTTATTTTACATTCAGGGTATGCCCTCTTTTCAAGCATACTGACCAGCTAGGCCATGGCACACCTCAGGCCTTGGTTCTTAGGAGTATTGCATTTCCCACTCGAAGACTCTGACTACAAATATATTTTATTATATTTTCCTTTAAGCCTTGTACACAAAGGCCAAATGTAGGACGACATAGGCCAGTCCAATAAAAAACAGCCGGCAGAGGGGCGTGTCCTGGCTGCCGAGTGACATGACTGCATGACTCCCAGCTCCTCAGCTTCCCAGGGTGACAGACGTGGCTCACAGCACCTCAGCTTGACGATTTCCCCTCTGCTAGTGAGGGGAAGACTCCTGGATGAAATCGGAATATGACCCGAAGGAAAATACAGATACAGGGTCTCCACCGCCTAACGGACTTCTTCATGAAGCCGCAGCACACAGCCAGCCAAGGTGGTGCCACAGGAAGCGTCCGATCTCCCTCTCCACAGCCTCTCTACAGTGACCCTCTGGCAGACCCAGGATTTGACAGGGAGGAATCAGCACAGGAGACCACCTTCTCCCCCTCATCTGAGCGAGGTAGGAGGGCTGCTGAATCCCCAGCATCTTCCCCTACTAAGCTACCCTCTGCTAAAAAGCAGTTCTGGGCCCCTCTCCCTGCACTCCCTGGCCATAAGGAGAATTCCCCTGACACATTATCTGCCTTCCCTGCAGATGTCCCAGCCACTGAGGCAACCCTTAAAGCCATGCTGCTATCCCTCCAGATGGGGCTACGCACTGAACTTAGATCCTCAATTAACCATTTATCTACCAGAGCAGCTGTTCTGGAGGAAAAACCGCTTCAGGTGAAAAAACAAATATCATGGTGGCAGCTCACAATGAGGTGGTTGATGTGAACGAGGGACAGGCCGAGACAATCTGCAAGCTCCAGCTAAAAGTGGCAGATTTGGAGGATAGATCCACAATAATATAACATTTGGGGGATTCCGGAAACGGTCAAAAGTCAAGAGCTTATTCCATATCTGAAACTGCTATTCCTCAAATTGCTGCCTGATCTATCACCTAGAGATCTCCTCGTGGACCACGCCCACAGAATACCAAAACCAGCGTATGTCCCTGACACAGTGCCCAGGGATGTCCTGACCCGTGTCCATTATTATCATATAAAGCTGCCAAGAATGCTCGCACACTTCCTTCTCCATATACAGGAGTGTCACTCTATCAGGGCCTCTCAGCAGCCACTGTGCAAAGAAGGAGGGGATTTTCCCCTGTCACTAAGGTCCTACAAGATAACAAAATGACTTACAAATGGGGCTTCCCAAACAAGTTACTAGTTACTTATCAAAGTCAACAAGTGGCTATTACTTCTCAAAAAGAGGGTTTCAAGCAGCTCACAACTGGGGTCTTGTTCCTATCCCCTCCTCAAATGATGCCCGCTACAACATATCGCAGAAACCACATCAACACTGGAAACCTCCTGATCACAAAACCCAAAGATCATCTCCGCCCTAGATTGTAATCTAAGTCTACAGTTGGGCTTACTTCCATAGGAGACTCACACTGCTTAACCAGTTACCGACTGCCGCACGCCAATATATGTCTGCACAATGGCAGCGGTGGGCAAATGGGCGTATCTGTATGTCCCCTTTAAGAGCCGGGGATAGCAGGCGCACGCACGCTGCCATGTACAGCATGACCGTGCCCGCGGGACTGGTGGACTCGATGTCTGCTGGTCTCCTGGTGACCGTGGCACGGAGCCTCAGAATGGAGAAGTGCCTATGTAAGCAAGGCATTTCCCCGTTCTGGCTTCTGTCATGACAGAGATCACTGCTCTCTGTCATCGAGAGCAGTGATTGCAGACATGTGACTTGAAGCCCATCCCCCTACAGTTAGAATCACTCCTAGGACACACTTAACCCCTTCATTCCCCCTAGTGGTTAACCCCTTCACTGCCAGTGTCATTTACACAGTAATCAATGCATTTTTATAGCACTGATCGCTGTATAAATGCCAATGGTCCCAAAATAGTGTCAAACATGTCTCCGATGTGTCTGCCATAATGTCGCAGTCCTGATAAAAATCACAGATCGCCGTCATTACTAATAAAAAAAATAATAATAAAAATGCCATAAATCTATCCCCTATTTTGTAGACGCTATAACTTTTGCGCAAACCAATCAATATATGCTTATTGCGATTTTTTTACCAAAAATATGTAGAATACATATCAGCCTAAACTGAGGGAAAAAATGTTTTTTTATATATTTTTGGGGGATATTTTTTATAGCAAAAGTAAAAAATAATACGTTTTTTTCAAAATTGTCACTCTTTTTTTGTTTATAGTGCAAAAAATCAAAACCGCAGAGGTGATCAAATACCACCAAAAGAAAGCTCTATTTGTTGGAAAAAAATTATGTCAATTTTGTTTGGGTGCAACGTCGCACGACCGCTCAATTGTCAGTAAAAGCGACGCAGTGGCGAATCGCAAAAAGTGCTCTGGTCAGGAAGGGGGTAAAATCTTCCGTGGCTGAATTGGTTAAGGTCACCCTGGAAGCCTGGCCTTCCCAGACCTGTTATTTATCCCTGCCTGAATTACTAATTTAGAACATATACTTCAGTGTGTTACACTCTGTTTTTTCTAGGATAGTGAAGCGTTCAAGTATTATTGATTTTGTCTTTGGTATCTTACGTGGATTTTCATTCTTTGGTGCCCTTAAGGCTCCTTCTCTGGGCCTGGTGCGCAACGCCCATATCCAATCACAATGCCACTCAATATCACTACTATAAATGTAAAGGGACTTAATAGTCCCTTCAAATGCTCTAGACTATGGAGGGAAGCAATCTCACAAAAATCTGACATATTATGTGTGCAAGAGACACATTTTGCCCACGCTAAAGCTTCCACCCGCCAACACAGACTCTTTCCCCATCCATTATTTACCAATGCACCTAAAAAGACCAGAGGAGTTATGATTGATATTCGTAGTTCAGTAACATTCCAGCTTCACCACTAATGCCGCGTACACACGAGCGGACTTTTCGACCTGACTGGTCCGACGGACCAAGTCCCGCAGACAATTGGACCGTGTGTGGGCTTCATCGGACCTGCAGCTGATTTTTTCGGTCGGAAATCTGACAGACTTTAGATTTGGAACATGTTTCAAATCTTTACGTCGGAACTCCACCGGACCCAGTTCCTAACGAAAAGTCCGCTCGTTTGTATACTAGTTCGACGGACGAAAACCGGCGCTAGGGCAGCTTTTGGCTACTGGCTATCTACCTTATTTTAGTCCGGTTGTACGTCATCACATACGAATCCATCGGACTTTGGTGTGATCGTGTGTAGGCAAGTCCGTTTGTTCAGAAAGTCAGTCGGAAGTCCGCCGAAAGTCCGTCGGATAGACCGTCGGACCGGTCCAGTGGAAAAGTCGCCCGTATGTACGCTGCATTAGACATTAACCCAATGGGTAGATATTCAATTGTATCTGCCACTATGCATAACTCCCCTCTGGTGATAGCTAACATCTATGCTTCCAACACTAAGCACAGACATTTCTTTAAAACCGTCATGGTCAAACTGCAACCATTCCCCAAAGAACAATTAATCTTATGTGGGGACTTCAATGTCTTTCCCTGATACGTTCTTGGACTATTCCAGTCCCCTCAAAAAGAGATACACAGCCCTCTCCTCTCTGATCCTGTCTGAAGCCATGGCATTGCTTACACGGCCCAGAGAGGGACTATACATTCTATTCTGCAGCTAAAAAGTCCTATTCCAGGACTGACCTCTTCCTGGTACATAAAACTGTTCTCCATCCCAAGGGCTACCATAGGCCTAATCACTTGGTCAGACCATGCGCCTGTAACCATCACACTTGTATACGGTCCTAAGACTCCTTGAAGATCTACTTGGCACATGAACGCTGCCAATCTTTCTAAACCAGAGTACCAGGAACAGATCAAGAAAGAATTAGAATCATTCTTTGCTCTCAATCTAGAAACTGTCTCTAGTAAAGCAATCTTTGGGAATGCACACAAAGCCTATATTAGAGGCCTCTTCCTTAAGCTGGGTGCCCATGAGAAGCGCAAACGGTCAGAGCAAATTAACTCCTTCCTACAACAAATTAGACAATTTGAACTGATTAATAAACAAAATCCTGATTATTCCCACACATGAGCTCTACGTAAATTAAGAGAGGATCTCCGTACTTACCTATACTCAACATTTGACTATCATATCAAGAGACTCCACCTCATTTGGTATGCTCACAGCAACAAACCTGGAGCGCCACTAGCCCTTGCCCGTCACTGGAAAAACAGTTCTCCCCCCCACCAACCAACATTTCCTGTCTTTACTTACTCAGAATTCCCACATGGAATTTATGTATGCTAAAGCTCACTTTTCCCTACCAAATTTTTTAGCTCACTGGGCCCCTTGGCTACAAGACCCAAGATGTAAGGTTATTATCACATGAAGCTAATATTAACTCTTACTTATACATCTCTTGACCTCACTCCCAGCAAAGACTTCTCTGTGCTTACTGACCTTTGACAATAAAGCTCATCATCGGATTTCGGGGATGTAGTCGGTCTTTTCCTCCCAAACGATTATATCTTCCCATATTGCACCTTGCAATGGGGGAGAACGAAGCTGACCACCTAACATTTGGAGGGACTATCATCCCTCTAGCCCTCAACTTGTAACTGATTTGTTATTTATGCCTAAGGTACCCACTTTCCAACATCAGTTGGGCAACACAGTCTTATGCTTCACCTGATCTGCCCTCTCCAGAGCAGCCCAGTGCTGGGGTGGCTTATATCACCCTGCTTACTCTCAGTTATAGCGAAGTATATATCTATCATTCTATTTATTGTTACCTAAGCTATGTACCTAACTTTAACATCTCACTTATACAATGTATATCTACTCTCACTTGGAACTCCTCTAAAAAAAACTCAAGTCAATAAAACTCAAGTTTAAAAAAAAATGGCAGACATTCAGGCCATGTGTTATAGGGCGTACACATGGTCGGACTTTGTTCTGACATTCCGACAACAAAATCCTAGGATTTTTTCAGACGGATGTTGGCTCAAACTTGTTTTGTCTACACACGGTCGCACAAAGTTGTCGGAATTTCCGATCGCCAACCACGCGGTCACGTACACCACGTACGACGAGACTAGAAAAGGCCAGTTCAGAACCAAGCGCGGCACCCTTTGGGCTCCTTTTGCTAATCTCGTGTTAGTAAAAGTTTGGTGAGAGACGATTCGCGCTTTTTCAGACTCGTGGCTTTCAGACCGTTTTCTGCCGTTCAGTTTGTGCTTGTGGGTTTGTATCTGCTCTTCAGTGCGTGCAAGCAAGTTCCACGTGACTTTAGTCATTGTATTCTTGTTCGTTCGTTACTGTTTTTCAGGTCGCTCTTCACAGGCCTTGCTTCAGTGCGTTCTGTTACTTCGTTCTGAGCAGCCGACCGTTTTCTAGCCATGTTGTGTATGCGTACTCCTCGTAGAGTTCGTGCTGTGCGGGGGCTTGGTGTTGGGGTCCTGACCTTGACACAAGTCCAGTCCATGAACAGGGTGGGGAGGAGTTCATGGACCAAGAATTGGTTGCTTCAGCGTGACCAGTTCTCTCATATGCCTTTGCTCCATGAGATCTATGAGAATAATCCTGATGATTTCAGGAACTTTCTCAGGATGACGGACCCCGTGTTTCACTGTCTGTTGGCTTCGCTGACCCCTTATATTAGCAGGCAGGATACCTGCATGAGGCAAGCCATCACTCCGGAGCAGAGGTTGGTCGCTACCCTGCGGTATTTGGCGACAGGGACAAGCCTGCAGGACCTCAAGTTCTCAACAGGCATCTCCCCCCAGGCTCAGGGGATCATTATCCCAGAGACCTGTTCTGCCATCATCCAGGTCCTGCAGAAGGAGTATATGAAGGTAAGATTTTTATCCTTTAATATCACATTTTATTGTATTGAATGTTTGCTAATATCTTGTATTTCTTTCCTCATTCCCTAATTACCATGATTGTAATATGCTGTGAATGTCCCCTTTGTCCTCATGCATGCTGGATTTTTATGTAATAATTAGTTTAGGTCCTTCATACATATTTGCCCTTCAATAACCTCCCCAGCATGGTGTCTCCTGGCCCTATATTCACCTCATGTAGTCACTTAACAATGTATTTTTTCTGCTCCATACTAGTGCTTTATCCCAAACACCCCCTAAAATGTTTAGAAATGTTATTTTTGCTTTAAATTCAGGCAGAGTGCCAGAGGCTTTTTTTTGGTGGTGTCCCCAAATAATTTTTAGTAACCCTCCCAACCCCCAACTGCTAAGTCAGCTGATCCCAATTCTCTATCTATCCTCAATCATCTATCTGCTGACTTTGCCAAACCCATACACACTATACCCATCTCTTTACTGGTCAGATTTATGGATGAATTCCCCAAAGCATGTAGTGCAAGGGCCTGCCTGTATACTTTCAAATGGTACTGTTTCAAGTTTTTCTATCTTATTATTATCTTGATAGGTAATAGCAGAATGTCCAAATGTCCTCAAATGTGTATTTATATCTTTGTATTATGACACTTCTTACCTGTCCAGTGGTCTGCCAATAGTGTAACTAAGGAGGGGCTGTTCCAAGTAATACCCTGTATTTAGGCATTCATCTCTCAATGAAGTGAAGAGGGTTACCTGTCCAAGATTTCCACACCCCCCCTATAATGTTAGAAATGATCCATGAGGTGGGGGGGATATGATAGGTGTACCTTATACTTTGGCGTTGTTAAATTACCCTTAATAAATGCTATCTGGAGGTTGCCCCATAATGTTTGTGTCTAATCTGCTTGCCATGTTTCTGAGAAAAAATAGTAATGTTTATTGTTTTTTCCTCAACAGTTTCCTTCCACGCCACAGGAATGGCAGACTGAGGCCTCCCACTTTGCCCAGCGGTGGGACTTTCCTAACTGCGGAGGGGCAATTGATGGGAAACACGTCCACATCGTCCCACCACCCAACTCGGGGTCATACTATTTCAACTATAAGGGGTTCAATAGTATAGTGATGTTGGCGGTGGTGTCGGCTAATTACGACTTCCTGTATGTTGACGTGGGGAAGAATGGCCGGATGTCCGATGGTGGAGTCATCACCCAGACTGAGTTTTACAGGCGTCTCCAGAATGGCAGCTTGGACTTGCCAGCTCCAGAGGAAAAATGTTGAAGGACTCCCATTTGTGTTCGTTGCTGATGAAGCGTTTGCGCTGGGGGACTACCTGATGCGGCCATTCCCAAGGAGGACCCTCACCCCAGAACAGAGGGTTTTTAATTACCGGCTGGCCAGAGCCCAAAGAGTGGTGGAGAACACATTTGGAATCCTGGCCAGCCAGTTCCGCCTATTTATGACACCCATCCATATGGCGGAGTATAAACTGAACAATATTATACTTGCTTGCTGTGTTCTCCATAACTTTTTAAGGAAACATTCCGCCAACTATGCTGGCTCAGTTGGGCCTGAGGCCGGAATGATACATCAAACCACACTGACGGTGCTTGAAAGCGGCCGTCCTGGCTTGCCCTCCCTGAGTGCCCGTGATGTCCGGTTACGCTACCTGGAGTTCTTTGTGGGTAGGGGGGCTATCAATATGCCAGCAAATCTGTGAAGCCTTTTTATAATAAAACAAAAAATGAAATTCTTTGTGGACATTTCCTGCTTGTGTTTGTTTTAGCTGACCCTGACAGAAATGTGTTGAGTCCCGAAAATGTCGTGATTGTGTAACCTTATTATACAAAGCACTGTTGGCTGTTATTTACTAAAATGCAAAAACACATTTCACTACAAGTGCAGTTGCAACTGCACTGAAACTGCACTTGTAGTGCCAAGAGGATTTGCTATTAGTAAATAACCCCCATTTTCTCAGAAAACAACAATGACATCACCCCAAAATTGTTGTAGCGTTGAGACAATAATCCACACATTCTTGATTAACAATCTTTTTAATACCTGCACAATCACATGTGCATTTACCAAAGGTTTTTCAAACAAACCAACATGTTTGTTTTATAACAATTTTTGGGGTAGCATTATCAAAACTCAAAATGTCCATTTTAGATAAAACAGACCTGTGTAAAACCAACAAGAAAGACACAAATCTTGAACTTACAAACGTCACATTTGGTAGAACTTGAAGGCAATATCAGACATGAGTATTTAGGAACTGTGTTTGATATTGCGTTCAGATGGGGTGAAGTCACCCCAGGAAAAGCCAAATTTGGAAGATGCACACCAATTTAACATTGTCAACATGTGCGACCTGCCATCATGGGGGATGAAGGGACGTGTTTTGGGGGAGCAAGCCCTTCCTCTCAGCTACTTTATTATTGAGGAAGGGGTTGCACCCCCAAAACGCGTCCATTGATCTCTCGTGATGGCAGATAGCACATGTTGACACACTGTGTGCATCCTCCAAATTTGGCTTTGTGAAAAATCACAAAAACATTTAGCACATCGTAGCACACAAAAGAAGAAAGTGATTTGGAGGGGCTTTAAACTTGCCCCAAAACATCAATAATGTTTTTATTTTTTGGAATAACATCATTGATGTTTTTCTTGATGATTTCCAATTGTAAATTACACCCCAGGATCTGGGCACTTTCAGATGTGAAAGGATTTGGATCCACAACCTCATGATCACCTAAAAAGAGAGTAACCCCAAAATAAAATACGTCTAAAAACAATGCCGCCATCCATCTCTTATCTGAGCCTGTGGTTGCAGACACTCACCTGTTGTGGTGAATAGTTCCACCACGTCTTCTTCCTCCTGCTCAGATTGTGTTGGGGGGATTTCCCCTTCTTCCAGAGGGGGGAGGGGGTTCTGGTCTCCTCGGATGAGGGATGTCCTCCGAGTCTTTTATCCCCTATGTCAAACAAAAATGGTATAATTAGCACACAGATATTTGATGGCAGAACTAGAAATAGGAATTATTGCTTGGAAGTGGGGTACAATTGTCAATTTTAGCAGAGTTCCAAGATGTAGCTTTTTTAGTGTCCTTTGTCAACCTGCAATACTTTACCTGCTTAGTACAAGCTTCACAGATGTAGCCCACCCCTAAAGTATACACTGGAGCACCTGTGTGCCCTCCCTAATAAAAATGGTGTTCTTGTGTCCCACACTAGTGCTCCAGTGTCCAGATGTGAAAACAGCTGCTCAGTGTCCTCTCCTTACACAGAATCTAGTTTGCATTTCATTCTAGTAACAAAGCCATCTACACAACCCAATTCTTTTAAGACAAGTATAGGGCGTCAAAATGGTGGCCAAATGCATATGGCCTAAACAATGGTATTTTATAGTCCGAAAGAAAAATGTTTGATCCGAACGAATAATGTGCCCATGAACATGAAAGTTGCCATTTTAAACTGTACAACAGTTTCTAAAAGCACATGGAGCAGCACGAACGTAATAAACATAAAGAATAGGAACACAGCACAACTACTTACTTTTTTGCAGCACTCTCCGGATCTTTCTGTACTGCTCATGTTCTCGTAATTTGAGGTCCGACCACCGGTTCCTGAGCTGATCTTTCGATCGTCGTACCCCGAATTCCGGTGCAGACTCCTGACCACTTTCGCCATGATCTTGGCCTTTCTGACAGTGGGGTTGGGGTAAGGTCCATACTTCCCGTCATAGTCGACCATCTCCAACATCTCCCCAAAGGACATATTTGAGTCCTTCAATCTCCTTCTGGATCGGGACGTGTCCGGATCTGGCCTTTCCTCCTCCTCCTCCTCGTTGCTACAATTACCACGATCCTGCTGTGTCTCCACCATGTGCTCTTCCCCCACTGCGCCGAACGAAAAGGGGCGGGGAATAGACTAGAAAGAACATCAAAGGCGGGCGGAGTTACACGCATGCGCAGTGTGTATAAAGCGTAACACGCGTGCGTCTTACGTACGAGCGGAGGAAGGAGCATCGGAGTCGCCGATCATGATAACGAAGGTAGGATCTAAACTTGGACCTATACTGCTTCGAAATGGAAGCCTATATTGTAACAAGATTAGGGGAGTTTGGCCTGACATTAGGGTTTGTCTTGTGTTGTGTCTTGCAGAGAAAATGGATGGGTTCAATGAACACAATTTCCTCCCCCTGTTCATTGACAAATACAGGGAGCTGCCCTGTCTGTGGCAGGTCAGACACCCCCACTATAACCATAAACAGAAAAGGCAGGCAGCGCTGGAGAAACTGCTGGAGTTGGTGACGCCGGTGGTCCCCACAGCAACCATCCCCTATTTAAAAGACAAAATTGGTGGCCTGAGGAGCACATATCTTAGGGAGCGCAAGAAGGTCACAGATTCCCAGAGGTCCGGAGCTGCAGCAGATGACGTTTATGTCCCCAGGCTGTGGTACTATGAGAGACTGCGATTTCTGTCAGACCACACTGAAGTCAGGGAATCACTCTCTACTCTTCCTTCCACATTTCCTTCCACCCCAGCTGAGGCTTCCGATGTCCAACCTGGCCCTTCCAGCCAGGAAGAAGTGGAGGAGCCCAGCTGGAGTCAGGTATAGCATTGTTCTACTCATTTCTGGTCAATATATAAATGATGTTTACTAGATGTTAGTATTGATCACTAATTGCTGCTTGAAAGTGGTTTACATATCAATAGACAGTAGTGGGCACCCAAAATTGGGACAAGAATGAAAAATGCTTGGCTCAGAGGATAGTCTGTTATATTTGTTAACATTAAATTTGCAGCAGTCAGGAGGTGAAAATTATGTGTGATTGATGAAAAAAAATACTAAAACTATGTCCCTTTTTCATACACAGGAAGACCTCAGCCAGGAGGAGGTTGTGGAATGTTGCAGTCAGGAGGAGGTGGTGATTAGTGGCAGCCAGGAGGAGGCGGGGCTAAGTGGCAGCCAGGAGAAGCCAGGGACCAGTCGCAGCCTGACTGAGTCTCAGGTTCCTCCCCTCCGCCTTCCATATAAAAGAGCCAGGAAGACGACTCCGAGCCCCGTGCAGGATTCAGCGTTCAGGCTCATCCAGGAGGCTTCTGTGTCCCTCAGAGCCTTACCCACTCCTGAAGAGGCCTTTGCCTGCATGGCTGCCACCAAACTGCAAGGCATGCAGGAGGGTCAACGCAGGCTCTGTGAGGACCTTATGTATAAAATGCTACGTAAGGGGGTGAGTGGGGAACTAACACCCAAGACCGACGTGGTTGAGTTGGACCTCCTCCTCCTCCTGCTGCCACAACTCCACCACCACAGCCACAACGTGGAAGGAAGCATGGAAAGAAGACCTGAGAGTGATGACCCTGGGTTCAGTCTGGTATGACAGAAGCTGCAGTCTCTCGTATGACCACAGCCTGGGGACACAGATGTCATCTGCTGCTTTCCGGATCTCTGGGACTTCTGGACCAGACTGCCCTCCCTTAGATATGGACTCCTCAGGCCACCAATTTTGCTTAAAAATTAGTGATGTATGCCCTGGGGGTCCAAGGCTTCGCCCACTTCTGCAGTTTCTCCAGCGTTGCCTCCCTCTTTGTTTAGTTGTGAGCCCTTAATAAAAATTTTTTTGGGAAATTCTACTCTCCTATGTGTGTTTTCATCCAAAAAGGACAGTTTGTTGGTGACGATTCAGGTACATTTCTAACATAAAATGTGAAATTAACAAGGGACAACAACACCAAACAATCTCCTACAGATTAAATAGAACAACATATCAATGGTGTTGTGGGAACTTGTCACAAAAAACATGCACACAAACATTTTCGGGAGCACAAATCAAAATCCCCAAAAAAAAAACCTTCAAAAAAATACAAACACAAAAATATAATCTACATTAAAGCCAAAAAAAAAAAAATATGTTGTCAGATGTGAGCAATCAAAATATATTGAGAGAATCCAGATAAATAGTAACGAAATAAGTTTGTGAGAAGTCTGTGTGAATATGAGCAGCAAAACTACTTTATTCTTGTCACATTATAAAGAAGAAGAGAGTGTGCTGTATTAAACCATTTTTAACATTGCAGCGTGACGAAAGTGCTGCATCCATTGCGAACGCTAAGTTTACCAGAACGAGCTGTTCCGTGCCGGAATTTCTTCTGAGCATGCGTGGCACTTTGTGCGTCGGAACGGGCCACACACGGTCGGAATTGACGCGATCAGATTTTGTTGTCGGAACATTTTATCTCCTGCTCTCCAACTTTGTGTGTCGGAAAATCCGATGGAAAATGTCCGATAGAGCCCACACAAGGTCGGAATTTCCGACAACACGCTCCGATCAGATATTTTCCATTGGAAAATCCGACTGTGTGTACGGGGCATAAGGCAGTCAGTCCAACAGAAGCCAGGTGCCGATCAGCCCCAAATTGGCCTCCGATCAATGCTCTCAGCCAATGGCTGAGAATGCTGATTGGAGTGATCTGGCGGGGACAGTGGGGGAGATCGCTGTACTAACAGATTTTTTTTCATTCAACCCAGCAGGTTGAATGAACATTTTTTTCAATGTACTAGGCTTAAAGGGGTTGTAAAGTCTCAAGGTTTTTCACCCTAATGAATTCTATGTACTAAGATGAAAAACCTTCTGTGATGCAGCTGCCCCCCAGAGCCCCCTTTTACTTACCTGAACCTGATCATTCCAGCTTTGCTGACAAGCCTAGCAGCTCCAGTCGCTGTCTCGGGTCCTCATTGGATAGATTGATAGCAGCAGGAGCCAATGGCTCCTGCTGCTGTCAGTCATATCCAGTGACACAGCCGGCGGCAGGGCCGAGTCCTGCTGTCTGTGTCAATGGATGCAGTAGCAGGACTCAGGAGTGTGCCCACATGGGTAACCCCTGGGAAAGCGGGTCTCTGTGGGGGCACTCACCGAGGAGGAGGAGCCAGGAGCGCAGACGGGGACCCTAGAAAAGGATGTTCGGGGCCACTCTGTACAAAACCCTTGCACAGAGCAGGTAAGTATAACATGTTTGTTATTTAAAAAAAAATAAAAAACAAACCTTTACAAATACATTAAAGTGTAAGTAAACTCCCCTATCGTTTTCAGCCAAGGAAGCTGCCATCTTTTCCTCTGTTTAATCTACAACTGCCATGTGACCAGTTATGACACCAGCCATTGGATGGTTTGACAGTTTGGTTGAGAGAACAACCAATGGGAGTGTTACATTTCCAGGCACATGCCATAAATGAAACTGTTTTATGGATGAGTTTACTTCTGCTTTAGGTCTCCCCCAATGCACTAAAAGAAATCCTATTGCTAGCTGTGAGACAACACAAGACAATTTATTACTTCAGAAGTTCTGACCCCAAAGCTCATTGTGTTTGTATTGTTCTTCCCGCAGACAGTGAAAACTGCATGAAATGTCCTGATGATGAATGGCCAAATGAGATGAAGGATCGGTGTGTTCCAAGAGTGGTGGAATTTCTCTCCTACACTGATGATCCCATTGTTGCAGAATTTTCATCTGTCTCTATCCTCAGTTGTCTTCTGACTGGTTTAATATTGGGGATATTTATACATTACCAGGACACCCCCATTGTTAAAGCTAATAACCGGGACCTGAGTTATCTTCTCCTGGTCTCCATCATGCTGAGCTTCCTCTGTGTATTCTTGTTCCTCGGCCATCCAGTAGATGTGACCTGCATGCTGCGTGTAACCTCTTTTGGTGTCATCTTCTCAGTTGCCGTCTCTTCTCTACTTGCCAAAAGTATCATGGTGTGTATTGCTTTTAAAGCCACAAAACCTGGGAGTATCTGGAGGAAATGGATGGGAGCCAAACTGCCCAATTCAATCATTTGTGTCTTCTCATTGGTTCAAGTCATAACCTGTGTAACTTGGTTGTCTATTACTCCCCCCTTCCAGGATCAGGACACTCACTCTTATCCAGGGAGGCTCATCATTCAGTGTAATGAAGGGTCAGTTATCGGCTTCTACTCTGTCCTGGGATATATGGGACTTCTGGCAGCTGTGAGTTTCATTATCGCTTTTTTAGCCAGGACATTACCGGACAGTTTTAACGAGGCCAAGTATATCACCTTCAGCATGCTGGTGTTCTGCAGTGTCTGGATTGCCATGATCCCGGCCTATCTGAGCACCAGAGGGAAATACATGGTGGCTGTGAATGTTTTTGCTATAATAGCATCAAGTTCTGGACTTCTTGGCTGTATATTTTTCCCAAAATGTTTTATAATTCTGCTCAGACCTGACCTGAATATAAAAGCAGCTATTCACTAATATATATAGAGCAACACTGGGTTACAAGTAGTAATGGCATTATCTCTATTGTTGTTAATTTTAGTATTTTGCTAGTGTATTGAGAATGAACATTGTTGAATGTAAATATTTAATACTTACCTTTCCTTTGGATGAGGAGTTACATTTTTGCTCTGGACACCGCTGGTATGAGACACTTTGTGTTTGTTGGAAACCTTGCCCCCTGCTGGGTGTAGTGGTTCCTCCCACCAGCCGTTACATCACTACAGAACAATGTAGTCACTTAGTGAGGAGGAACCACAGTGACCAGAGGGGGGGCAAAGTATCCAAATCATCCTAAAGTGTCAGATACCAGAGACACCCATCACTCTTCAAGAGAGGGAAGATTTCACTCACCACCTTCCCGGGAGATAAATATTAAAAATGTTCTTTTATAAGCCGATTGTAATGTATTTTAGTGTCAGGGTCACTTTATTATATTGTATGTAGATGTTTCTGGCTATATTAATAAATGCATTTTGTTGTAATTTAGAACTCTGGACCTTCCTTCCTTCCTTCTTCTTACCCCCTGTAAGGAGCTTTGAGAAACCACTCACCCCTTTGAAACCTCTTCTAGCCACTATCACCACCCCCCTCTATTACCGGTATTGTAACCCTATTGAACAATACGAGCAAATATATTCACTTCAGACACCTGTACTGAGAAGTGGAATTCCACATCAACAAAAGAGTAACGACAATTATAAACACTATAATCAGATAAGCTTAGTTCTTTCTGGGTTTTTGTTTTTTGTGTTGGTTTTTATTTGTTTGCTGAAAGAGCTGAACATTTTTTCCAAAAATGATTTTTTTTTCCAAAAATGATTGATTTTTTTTCAAAAATAATTGATTTTTTTTTTTCATGGGGTGGTCATAATATTTTGGCTGATCATGGGGAGGTCATAATGTTTTAGCTGATCTTCGGGTTGTCAGCTTTTGTCACCTCCCACTCTAGTTTTGAACATTTCGCCATTCATTCCTATGGGACCAATTTTGCCACAAAAACAACGATATTTCATGAACCTTTCTGCGAAACATTCCACAAAGTCATAGCACACCAATCGGGAACAATCCGCACGTTTCGGTATATTACTTGTCTATGTAGTGTAAAAACTGTGGGAGGAGTTAGGGTGGTAAATTTGGCTATAATAATAATAATAAACAGTAAGTGGTCTTGCTATGCAAGAACACTTAATAAGAATAAGAACTAGAAAAGCTACAATTTCTGGGGAAATTGTGAAAAGTGTTCTTGCCTCTACAACTGGAGTGGGCGGAGTAACTGGATGGAGTGGCTGGAGTAACTGTGAAAAGTGTTAAAAAGCTTAATATTTTAAAAAGTATAAATAGTAGTAAAAAAGTTGAAGTCCCATCATTAGCTGAAAGAGCTGAACATTTTTTTCAAAAATATTTTTTTTTTCATGGGGCGGTCATAATGTTTTGGCTGATCCTGGGGTGGTCATAATGTTTTGGCTGATCATGGGGTTGTCAGCTTTTGTCACCTCCCACTCTAGTTTTGAACATTTCGCCTTTCATTCCTATGGGACCAATTTCACTGCAAAAACGACGATATTTCGTGAACCATTCGGCGAAACGTTCCACAAAGTAATAGCACACCAATTAAATGACATTGATTCCGGATTCATACTGGTATTTTTCAGCTTTTCACAAAGTTCCACAAGGTAATAGCACACCAATTAAATGACATTGAACATTTCGCCATTCATTAATATGGGACCAATTATCCGCAAAAACTACGATATTTTATGAAAAATTTGGCGAAACGTTCCACAAAGTAATAGCACACCAATCGGGAACAATCCGCACCTTCGGTATATTACTGTCTATGTAGTTTAAAAGCTGTGGGAGGAGTTAGGATGGTATGATCATGGGGTTGTCAGCTTTTGTCACCTCCCACTCTAGTTTTGAACATTTCGCCATTCATTCCTATGGGACCAATTTCGCCGCAAAAACGACGATATTTCGTGAACCATTCATCGAAAAAAGTTCCACAAAGTGATAGCACACCATTCAGGAACAATCCGCCCGTTTCGGTATATTACTTGTCTATGTAGTGTAAAAACTGTGGGAGGAGTTAGGGTGGTAAATTTGGCTATAATAAGAATAACTAGAAAAGCTACAATTTCTGGGGAAATTGTGAAAAGTGTTCTTGCCGCTACAAGTGGAGTGGCTTGAGTAACTGTGAAAAGTGTTAAAAAGCTTAATATTTTAAAAAGTATAAATAGTAGTAAAAAAGTTGAAGTCCCATCATTAGCTGAAAGAGCTGAACATTTTTTTCAAAAATAATTTTTTTTTTCACAAATAATTTTTTTTTTTACAAATGATTTTATTTTATTTTTTCAAAAATGAATTTTTTTTCAAAAATGATTTTTTTTTCAAAAATGATTTTTTTTTTTTCAAAAATAATTTTTTTTTTCATGGGGCGGTCATAATGTTTTGGCTGATCATGGGGTTGTCAGCTTTTGTCACCTCCCACTATAGTTTTGAACATTTTGCCATTCATTCCTATGGGACCAATTTCACCGCAAAAACGACGATATTTCGTGAACCATTCGGCGAAAAACATTCCACAAAGTAATAGCACACCAATTAAATGATATTGAGGCCGGATTCACACTGGTATTTTTCAGCTTTTCACAAAGTTCCACAAGGTAATAGCACACCAATTAAATGACACTGAACATTTCACCATTCATTCCTATGGGACCAATTTTGCCGCAAAAACGACGATATTTCGTGGACCGTTCGGCGAAACGTTCCACAAAGTAATAGCACACCAATCAGGAACAATCCGCACGTTTCGGTATATTACTTGTCTATGTAGTGTAAAAACTGTGGGAGGAGTCTACAAGCATTATCAAGTCTAGCAGATGAAGTCACATGCATTTGGGGTGTCTCAGCATCTTGTGTTTACAACCACTGTTTCCTAGCAACGCTCATGCCCTGTTTATGCTTCACAAATACTGCTCAATACACAATACACAGGACCATGATAGATGTAGTAACTATGCAGTAATTCAAATGGCCGTATTTTAAAAACTATAAATCCTACAGCGAAGATCTTTATATTGTGAGAATCACAAGAACCAGACCTAGATTTTGATACATAGTATGTCTCTAAAATATTAAAAATGAAGGCACAGTCGCAGTTTAGAAATTGCCCTTTTAAATTTGGAGGGGGCTAGAGTGTAGTTTCAATGAATGTCAATGGACGGCGTGAGTTACAAACAAATGGTCATATTGTAAAAACTATCAGGACTATGGCTTAGCCGTGGACATGTTTAGTGGCAGCAGGGATAGCTGAACGTTTTGATATAAGATTTGTGTAGGTGGGCTTGAAAATGAGGGAGTGGCGGCAGTTTAGAAATCATGTTCTGATTTTTCAGTTTTTGTCACCTCCCACTCTAGTTTCCCCATTCATTCCTATGGGACCAATTTTGCCGCAAAAATGACGATATTTCGTGAACCATTCGGCGAAACATTCCACAAAGTAATAGCACACCATTCGGGAACAATCCGCACGTTTCGGTATATTACTTGTCTATGTAGTGTAAAAACTGTGGGAGGAGTTAGGGTGGTAAATTTGGCTATAATAATAATAAGAACTAGAAAAGCTACAATTTCTGGGGAAATTTGGAAAAGTGTTCTTGCCTCTACAAGTGGAGTGGGCGGAGTAACTGTGAAAAGTGTTAAAAAGCTTAATATTTTAAAAAGTATAAATAGTAGTAAAAAAGTTGAAGTCCCATCATTAGCTGAAAGAGCTGAACATTTTTTTCAAAAGTTTTTTTTTTTCAAAAATGAATTATTTTTTTTCAAAAATGATTTTTTTTTTTTTTTAAACGAAATTTTTTTTTTCAAAAATAATTTTTTTTTTCAAAAATAATTTTTTTTTTCAAAAACTGCCATCAAAACTACCCCATCAGAATTGTCCCATCAAAACTGCCCCATCATATTGCCACCATCAAAACTGCCCCATCAGAATTGCCCCATCAAAACTGCCCCATCAGAATTGCCCCATCAAAACTGCCCCATCATATTGCCACCATCAAAACTGCCCCATCAGAATTGCCCTATCAAAACAGCCCCATCATATTGCCACCATCAAAACTGCCCCATCAGAATTGCCCCATCATATTGCCACCATCAAAACTGCCCCATCAGAATTGCCCTATCAAAACTGCCCCATCATATTGCCACCATCAAAACTGCCCCATCATAATTGCCCCACCAAAACTGCCCCATCATATTGCCACCATCAAAACTGCCCCATCATAATTGCCCCATTAAAACTGCCCCATCAGAATTGCCCCATCAAAACTGCCCCATCATATTGCCACCATCAAAACTGCCCCATCAGAATTACCCCATCAAAACTGCCCCATCATATTGCCACCATCAAAACTGCCCCATCATATTCCTCCATTATAAATCAGTACATGGTGTGTCTGTCCCCTCCCCCGGGCTCTGTAATCAGAGCTGAGATGCTCCAGCCACCTCCCCCCCTGTGTATAACAGAAGCTTTGGTAACCATGGCAACAAAACAAACACAGTACACTCTGATTAATGGCTAAAATTTCCTGAAATGACCTCTAAACAAAAAGCTTTTTTCCCAAAAACTATAAATCCTATAGCGAAGATCTTTATATTGTGAGAATCACAAGACCCAGACCTAGATTTTGATGTATAGTATGTCTCTGAAATATTAAAAATGGAGGCACGGTCGCAGTTTAGAAATTTCCCTTCAAATTTGAAGGGGCTAGAGTGTAGTTTCAATGAATGTCAATGGACGGTGTGAGTTACAAACAAATGGTCATATTGTGAAAACTATCAGGACTATGGCTTAGCCGTGGACATGTTTAGTGGCAGCAGGGATAGCTGAACGTTTTGATATAAGATTTGTGTAGGTGGGCTTGAAAATGAGGGAGTGGCGGCAGTTTAGAAATCATGTTCTGATTTTCCAGCTTTTGCCATCTCCCACTCTAGTTTCCCCATTCATTCCTATGGGACCAATTTCGCCGCAAAAACGACGATATTTCGTGAACTATTCGGCGAAACGTTCCACAAAGTAATAGCACACCATTTGGGAACAATCCGCACGTTTCGGTATATTACTTGTCTATGTAGTGTAAAAACTGTGGGAGGAGTTAGGGTGGTAAATTTGGCTATAATAATAATAAGAACTAGAAAAGGTACAATTTCTGGGGAAATTGTGAAAGTGTTCTTGCCTCTACAACTGGAGTGGGCGGAGTAACTGGGTGCAGTGGGCGGAGTAACTGTGAAAAGTGTTAAAAAGCTTAGTATTTTAAAAAGTATAAATATTAGTAAAACAGTTGAAGTCCCATCATTAGCTGAAAGAGCTGAACATTTTTTTCAAAAATGATTTTTTTTTTCAAAAATTATTTTTTTTTTAATGATTTTTTTTTTTCAAAAATAATTTTATTTTCAAAAATGAATTTTTTTGGTTCAAAATTTTTTTTTTCTTTAAACTAAATTTTTTTTTTCAAAAATATTTTTTTTTTTTTTCAAAAATATTTTTTTTTTCTCAATAATATATTTTTTTTTTCAAAAATGAATTTTTTTTTTTTCAAAAATATTTTTTTTTTTTACATGGGGTGGTCATAATGTTTTGGCTGATCATGGGGTGGTCATAATGTTTTGGCTAATCAGGGGGTTGTCAGCTTTTGTCACCTCCCACTTTAGTTTTGAACATTTCGCCGTTCATTCCTATGGGAAAAATTTCGTTGCAAAAACGTCATTTCGTGGACCATTCGGCGAAAAAAGTTCCACAAAGTAATAACACACCAATCGGGAACAATCCGCTCGTTTCGGTATATTACTTGTCTCTGTAGTGTAAAAACTGTGGGAGGAGTCTACAAGCATTATCAAGTCTAGCAGATGAAGTCACATGCATTTGGGGTGTCTCAGCATCTTGTGTTTACAACCACTGTTTCCTAGCAACGCTCATGCCCTGTTTATGCTTCCCAAATACTGCTTCATCAAATCTGCCCCATCAGAATTACTCCATCAAAACTGCCCCATCATATTCCTCTATTATAAATCAGTACATGGTGTGTCTGTCCCCTCCCCCCGGGCTCTGTAATCAGAGCTGAGATGCTCCAGCAACCTCCCCCCCTGTGTACAACAGAAGCTTTGGTAACCATGGCAACAAAAACAAACACTAACAGTACACTCTGATTAATGGCTAAAATTTCCTGAAATGACCTCTAAACAAAAAGCTTTTTTCCCAAAAACTATAAATCCTATAGCGAAGATCTTTATATTGTGAGAATCACAAGACCCAGACCTAGATTTTGATGTATAGTATGTCTCTGAAATATTAAAAATGGAGGCACGGTCGCAGTTTAGAAATTTCCCTTCAAATTTGAAGGGGCTAGAGTGTAGTTTCAATGAATGTCAATGGACGGTGTGAGTTACAAACAAATGGTCATATTGTGAAAACTATCAGGACTATGGCTTAGCCGTGGACATGTTTAGTGGCAGCAGGGATAGCTGAACGTTTTGATATAAGATTTGTGTAGGTGGGCTTGAAAATGAGGGAGTGGCGGCAGTTTAGAAATCATGTTCTGATTTTCCAGCTTTTGCCATCTCCCACTCTAGTTTCCCCATTCATTCCTATGGGACCAATTTCGCCGCAAAAACGACGATATTTCGTGAACTATTCGGCGAAACGTTCCACAAAGTAATAGCACACCATTTGGGAACAATCCGCACGTTTCGGTATATTACTTGTCTATGTAGTGTAAAAACTGTGGGAGGAGTTAGGGTGGTAAATTTGGCTATAATAATAATAAGAACTAGAAAAGGTACAATTTCTGGGGAAATTGTGAAAGTGTTCTTGCCTCTACAACTGGAGTGGGCGGAGTAACTGGGTGCAGTGGGCGGAGTAACTGTGAAAAGTGTTAAAAAGCTTAGTATTTTAAAAAGTATAAATATTAGTAAAACAGTTGAAGTCCCATCATTAGCTGAAAGAGCTGAACATTTTTTTCAAAAATGATTTTTTTTTTCAAAAATTATTTTTTTTTTAATGATTTTTTTTTTTCAAAAATAATTTTATTTTCAAAAATGAATTTTTTTGGTTCAAAATTTTTTTTTTCTTTAAACTAAATTTTTTTTTTCAAAAATATTTTTTTTTTTTTTCAAAAATATTTTTTTTTTCTCAATAATATATTTTTTTTTTCAAAAATGAATTTTTTTTTTTTCAAAAATATTTTTTTTTTTTACATGGGGTGGTCATAATGTTTTGGCTGATCATGGGGTGGTCATAATGTTTTGGCTAATCAGGGGGTTGTCAGCTTTTGTCACCTCCCACTTTAGTTTTGAACATTTCGCCGTTCATTCCTATGGGAAAAATTTCGTTGCAAAAACGTCATTTCGTGGACCATTCGGCGAAAAAAGTTCCACAAAGTAATAACACACCAATCGGGAACAATCCGCTCGTTTCGGTATATTACTTGTCTCTGTAGTGTAAAAACTGTGGGAGGAGTCTACAAGCATTATCAAGTCTAGCAGATGAAGTCACATGCATTTGGGGTGTCTCAGCATCTTGTGTTTACAACCACTGTTTCCTAGCAACGCTCATGCCCTGTTTATGCTTCCCAAATACTGCTTCATCAAATCTGCCCCATCAGAATTACTCCATCAAAACTGCCCCATCATATTCCTCTATTATAAATCAGTACATGGTGTGTCTGTCCCCTCCCCCCGGGCTCTGTAATCAGAGCTGAGATGCTCCAGCAACCTCCCCCCCTGTGTACAACAGAAGCTTTGGTAACCATGGCAACAAAAACAAACACTAACAGTACACTCTGATTAATGGCTAAAATTTCCTGAAATGACCTCTAAACAAATGGCCGTATTTTAAAAACTATACATCCTACAGCGAAGATCTTTATATTGTGAGAATCACAAGACCCAGACCTAGATTTTGATGTATAGTATGTCTGTAAAAAATTAAAAATGAAGGCACAGTCGCAGTTTAGAAATTGCCCTTCAAATTTGGAGGGGGCTAGAGTGTAGTTTCAATGAATGTCAATGGACGGCGTGAGTTACAAACAAATGGTCATATTGTGAAAACTATCAGGACTATGGCTTAGCCGTGGACATGTTTAGTGGCAGCAGGGATAGCTGAACGTTTTGATATAAGATTTGTGTAGGTGGGCTTGAAAATGAGGGAGTGGCGGCAGTTTAGAAATCATGTTCTGATTTTCCAGCTTTTGTCATCTCCCACTCTAGTTTCCCCATTCATTCCTATGGGACCAATTTCGCCGCAAAAACGACGATATTTCGTGAACCATTCGGCGAAACGTTCCACAAAGTAATAGCACACCATTCGGGAACAATCCGCACGTTTCGGTATATTACTTGTCTATGTAGTGTAAAAACTGTGGGAGGAGTTAGGGTGGTAAATTTGGCTATAATAATAAGAACTAGAAAAGGTACAATTTCTGGGGAAATTGTGAAAGTGTTCTTGCCTCTACAACTGGAGTGGGCGGAGTAACTGGGTGGGGTGGAGTGGCTTGAGTAACTGTGAAAAGTGTTAAAAAGCTTAATATTTTAAAAAGTATAAATAGTAGTAAAAAAGTTCCATCATTCGCTGAAAGAGCTGAACATTTTTTTCAAAAGTAATTTTTTTTTTCAAAAATGAATTTTTTTTAATCAAAAATGATTTTTTTTTCTTCAAAAATGATTTTTTTTTTCAAAAGTAATTTTTTTTTTCAAAGGTAATTTTTTTATTTCAAAAATAATTTTTTTTTCGAAATTATTATTTTTTTTAAAGTAATTTTTTTTTCAAAAATAATTTTTTTTTTTCAAAAATATTTTTTTTTTTCAAATATATTTTTTTTTCAAAAATAATTTTTTTTTTAAAAGAAATTTTTTTTTCAAAAATATTTTTTTTTTCAAAAATAATTTTTTTTTTTCAAAAATATTTTTTTTTTCAAAAATATTTTTTTTTTTTTTTCAAAAATGATTTTTTTTTTTCAAAAATTATTTTTTTACTTTTTTCAAAAATTTTTTTTTTTTTTTCAAAAATATTTTTTTTTTTACATGGGGCGGTCATAATGTTTTGGCTGATCATGGGGTGGTCATAATGTTTTGGCTGATCATGGGGTTGTCAGCTTTTGTCACTTCCCACTCTAGTTTTGAACATTTCGCCATTCATTCCTATGGGACCAATTTCGCCGCAAAAACGTCATTTCGTGGACCATTCGGCAAAACATTCCACAAAGTAATAACACACCAATCGGGAACAATCCGCTCGTTTCGGTATATTACTTGTCTCTGTAGTGTAAAAACTGTGGGAGGAGTCTACAAGCATTATCAAGTCTAGCAGATGAAGTCACATGCATTTGGAGTGTCTCAGCATCTTGTGTTTACAACCACTGTTTCCTAGCAACGCTCATGCCCTGTTTATGCTTCCCAAATACTGCTTCATCAAATCTGCCCCATCAGAATTACCCCATCAAAACTGCCCCATCATATTCCTCTATTATAAATCAGTACATGGTGTGTCTGTCCCCTCCCCCGGGCTCTGTAATCAGCTGAGATGCTCCAGCCACCTCCCCCCTGTGTATAACAGAAGCTTTGGTAACCATGGCAACAAAACAAACACTAACAGTACACTCTGATTAATGGCTAAAATTTCCTGAAATGACCTCTAAACAAATGGCCGTATTTTAAAAACTATACATCCTACAGCGAAGATCTTTATATTGTGAGAATCACAAGACCCAGACCTAGATTTTGATGTATAGTATGTCTCTGAAATATTAAAAATGAAGGCACAGTCGCAGTTTAGAAATTGCCCTTCAAATTTGGAGGGGGCTAGAGTGTAGTTTCAATGAATGTCAATGGACGGCGTGAGTTGCAAACAAATGGTCATATTGTGAAAACTATCAGGACTATGGCTTAGCCGTGGACATGTTTAGTGGCAGCAGGGATAGCTGAACGTTTTGATATAAGATTTGTGTAGGTGGGCTTGAAAATGAGGGAGTGGCGGCAGTTTAGAAATCATGTTCTGATTTTCCAGCTTTTTGTCATCTCCCACTCTAGTTTCCCCATTCATTCCTATGGGACCAATTTCGCCGCAAAAACGACGATATTTCGTGAACCATTCGGCGAAACGTTCCACAAAGTAATAGCACACCATTCGGGAACAATCCGCACGTTTCGGTATATTACTTGTCTATGTAGTGTAAAAACTGTGGGAGGAGTTAGGGTGGTAAATTTGGCTATAATAATAAGAATAATATATATGTGAGATAACAGTAAGTGGTCTTGCTATGCAAGAACACTTAATAAGAATAAGAATAATAATATATATGTGAGATAACAGTAAGTGGTCTTGCTATGCAAGAACACTTAATAATATATATGTGAGATAACAATAAGTGGTCTTGCTATGCAAGAACACTTAATAATATATATGTGAGATAACAATAAGTGGTCTTGCTATGCTAGAACACTTAATAACTAGAAAATGCATTTCCTGGGGAAAATGCGTGGGAATGCTGAATAGCTAAATTGCTAAAACGGTCGCCATCAAAACTGTCCCATCAGAATTGTCCGCATTAAAACTGCCCCATCATATTGCCACCATCAAAACTGCCCCATCAGAATTGCTCCATCAAAATTGTCCCATCATATTGCCACCATCAGAATTGCCCCATCAAAACTGCCCCATCATATTGCCACCATCAAAACTGCCCCATCAGAATTGCCCCATCATATTACCACCATCAAAACTGCCCCATCATATTGCCACCATCAAAACTGCCCCCATCATATTGCCATCAAAACTGCCCCATTAGAATTGCCCTATCAAAATTGTCCCCATCAAAACTGCCCCATCAGAATTGCCCCATCAAAACTAAAAGTAATTTTTTTTTTCAAAAGTAATTTTTTTTTTCAAAAATGAATTTTTTTTTTCAAAAATATATATTTTTTTTTTCAAAAATATTTTTTTTTTTAAAAAAAAATAATTGCTGAATAGCTAAATTGCTAAAACGACCGCCATCAAAACTGCCCCATCATACTGCCATCAAAACTGCCCCATCAAAATTGTCCCCATTAAAACTGCCCCCATCATATTGCCACCATCAAAACTGCCCCCATCAAAACTGCCCCATCATATTGCCACCTTTAAAACTGTTCCATAAAAATTGTCCCCATCAAAACTGCCCCATCATATTGCCACCATCAAAACTGCCCCATCAAAACTGCCCCATCATATTCCTCTATTATAAATCAGTACATGGTGTGTCTGTCCCCTCCCCCCGGGCTCTGTAATCAGAGCTGAGATGCTCCAGCCACCTCCCCCCCTGTGTATAACAGAAGCTTTGGTAACCATGGCAACAAAACAAACACAGTACACTTTGATTAATGGCTAAAATTTCCTGAAATGACCTCTAAAAAAAAGTTTTTTCTCAAAAACTGTAAAAGATATCAAACTGAAAAGATATAGCCAGATAGCTGAATATTTTGTGAACATTTTAAAGTTTGTTTGGTGTCTCTAGGTGAAAGTATGAAGGAGCTGAAACTTTTGGGAGCGGAAGAAGAATTTAAGGATTTCAAGCATGCTCCCATTGACTTCAATGTTAAAAAAAAGTGTTAAAAAGCTTAATATTTTAAAAAGTATAAATGGTAGAAAAAAAGTTGAAAAAGAGCACACCTCAGCTAAAAGAGACGAACATTTTAATAGTTGAATGGTTTTAATAGCTGAAAGTATGCAGAAGTTACGCAGAACCAAAAAACGTACGGAATAAGAAGAAACATAATAAAAAAATGAATAACAATAGTGGGACTGCCAAAGCATTCCCACTAATAATATATATGTGAGATAACAGTAAGTGGTCTTGCTATGCAAGAACACTTAACTAGAAAATGCATTTCCTGGGGAAAATGCGTGGGAATGCTGAATAGCTAAATTGCTAAAACGGCCGCCATCAAAACTGCCCCATCATACTGCCATCAAAACTGCCCCATCAAAATTGTCCCCATTAAAACTGCCCCATCATATTGCCACCATCAAAACTGCCCCATCAGAATTGCTCCATCAAAATTGTCCCATCATAATGCCACCATCAGAATTGCCCCATCAAAACTGCCCCATCATATTGCCACCATCAAAACTGCCCCATCAGAATTGCCCCATCATATTACCACCATCAAAACTGCCCCATCATATTGCCACCATCAAAACTGCCCCATCAGAATTGCCCCATCAAAACTGCCCCATCAAAACTGCCCTATCATATTGCCACCATCAAAACTGTCCCCATCAAAACTGCCCCATCAAAACTGCCCCATCAGAATTGCCCCATCAAAACTGCCCCCATCATATTGCCACCATCAAAACTGCCCCCATCAAAACTGCCCCATCATATTGCCACCTTTAAAACTACTCCATAAAAATTGTCCCCATAAAAACTGCCCCATCATATTGCCACCATCAAAACTGCCCCATCAGAATTGCCCCATCAAAACTGCCCCATCATATTGCCACCATCAAATCTGCCCCATCAGAATTGCCCTATCAAATCTGCCCCGTCATATTCCTCTATTATAAATCAGTACATGGTGTGTCTGTCCCCTCCCCCGGGCTCTGTAATCAGAGCTGAGATGCTCCAGCCACCTCCCCCCCTGTGTATAACAGAAGCTTTGGTAACCATGGCAACAAAACAAACACAGTACACTCTGATTAATGGCTAAAATTTCCTGAAATGACCTCTAAACAAAAAGCTTTTTCTCAAAAACTGTAAAAGATATCAAACTAAAAAGATATAGCCAGATAGCTGAATATTTTGTGAACATTTTAAAGTTTGTTTGGTGTCTCTAGGTGAAAGTATGAAGGAGCTGAAACTTTTGGGAGCGGATGAAGAATTTAAGGATTTCAAGCATGCTCCCATTGACTTCAATGTTAAAAAAAAGTGTTAAAAAGCTTAATATTTTAAATAGTATAAATGGTAGAAAAAAAGTTGAAAAAGAGCACACATCAGCTAAAAGAGACAAACATTTTAATAGTTGAATGGTTTTAATAGCTGAAAGTATGCAGAAGTTACGCAGAGCCAAAAAACGTACGGAATAAGAATAATAAATAAAAAAACGAATAACAATAGTGGGACTGCTAAAGCATTCCCACTAATAATAATATATATGTGAGATAACAGTAAGTGGTCTTGCTATGCAAGAACACTTAACTAGAAAAGCTACAATTTCTGGGGAAATTGTGAAAAGTGTTCTTGCCTCTACAATTGGAGTGGGCGGAGTAACTGGATGGAGTGGCTTGAGTAACTGTGATAAGTGTTAAAAAGCTTAATATTTTAAAAAGTATAAATAGTAGTAAAAAAGTTGAAGTCCCATCATTAGCTGAAAGAGCTGAACATTTTTTTCAAAAGTTTTTTTTTCAAAAATGAATTTTTTTTTTCAAAAATGAATTTTTTTTTTCAAAAATGATTTTTTTTTTCAAAAATGATTTTTTTTTTTCAAAAATTAATTTTTTTTCCTTTTAAATGAAATTTTTTTTTTCAAAAATGAATATTTTTCTTTCAAAAATGAATTTTTTTTCAAAAATGAATTTTTTTTTTCAAAAATGATTTTTTTTTTTCAAAAATATTTTTTTTTTTTCATGGGGCGGTCATAATGTTTTGGCTGATCATGGGGTGGTCATAATGTTTTGGCTGATCATGGGGTGGTCAGCTTTTGTCACCTCCCACTCTAGTTTTGAACATTTCGCCATTCATTCCTATGGGACCAATTTCTCCGCAAAAACGACGATATTTCGTGAACCATTCGGCGAAACGTTCCACAAAGTAATAGCACACCAATTGGGAACAATCCGCACGTTTTGGTATATTACTTGTCTCTGTAGCGTAAAAACTGTGGGAGGAGTCTACAAGCATTATCAAGTCTAGCAGATGAAGGTATGACCACATGCATTTGGGGGGTCTCAGCATCTTGTGTTTACATTCACTGTTTCCTAGCAACGCTCATGCCCTGTTTATGCTTCACAAATACTGCTCAATACACAATACACAGGACCATGATAGATGTAGTAACTGTGCAGTAATTCAAATGGCCGTATTTTAAAAACTATAAATCCTACAGTGAAGATCTTTATATTGTGAGAATCACAAGACCCAGACCTAGATCTTGATGTATAGTATGTCTCTGAAATATTAAAAATGGAGGCACAGTCGCAGTTTAGAAATTGCCCTTCAAATTTGAAGGGGCTAGAGTGTAGTTTTAAATGAATGTCAATGGACGGTGTGAGTTGCAAACAAATGGTCATATTGTGAAAACTATCAGGACTATGGCTTAGCCGTGGACATGTTTAGTGGCAGCAGGGATAGCTGAACGTTTTGATATAAGATTTGTGTAGGTGGGCTTGAAAATGAGGGAGTGGTGGCAGTTTAGAAATCATGTTCTGATTTTTCAGCTTTTGTCACCTCCCACTCTTGTTTCCCCATTCATTCCTATGGGACCAATTTCGCCACAAAAATGATGATATTTCGTGAACCATTTGGCAAAACGTTCCACAAAGTAATAGCACAGCATTCGGGAACAATCCGCATGTTTCGGTATATTACTTGTCTATGTAGTGTAAAAACTGTGGGAGGAGTTAGGGTGGTAGATTTGGCTATAATAATAATAATAATATATATGTGAGATAACAGTAAGTGGTCTTGCTATGCAAGAACACTTAATAATATATATGTGAGATAACAGTAAGTGGTCTTGCTATGCAAGAACACTTAATAACTAGAAAAGCTGCAATTTCTGGGGAAATTGTGAAAAGTGTTCTTGCCTCTACAAGTGGAGTGGGCGGAGTAACTGGGTGGGGTGGAGTGGCTTGAGTAACTGTGAAAAGTGTTAAAAAGCTTAATATTTTAAAAAGTATAAATAGTAGTAAAACAGTTGAAGTCCCATCATTAGCTGAAAGAGCTGAACATTTTTTTCAAAAATGATTTTTTTTTTTTCCAAAATGATTTTGTTTTGTTTATTGTTTTGGCTGATCATGGGGTGGTCATAATGTTTTGGCTGATCATGGGGTTGTCAGCATTTGTCACCTCCCACTCTAGTTTTGAACATTTTGCCATTCATTCCTATGGGACCAATTTTGCCGCAAAAATTACGATATTTCGTGAACCATTCGGTGAAACGTTCCACAAAGTAATAGCACACCAATTAAACGACATTGAACATTTCGCCATTCATTTATATGGGACCAATTTTCCGCAAAAAACTACGATATTTTGTGAAAAATTTGTCGAAACGTTCCACAAAGTAATAGCACACCAATTGGTAACAATCCGCACATTTCGGTATATTACTTGTCTCTGTAGTGTAAAAACTGTGGGAGGAGTTAGGGTGGTATGAACATGGGGTTGTCAGCTTTTGGCACCTCCCACTCTAGTTTTGAACATTTCGCCATTCATTCCTATGGGACCAATTTCGCCGCAAAAACGACGATATTTTGTGAACCATTCAGTGAAACGTTCCACAAAGTAATAGCACACCAATCGGGAACAATCCGCACGTTTCAGTATATTACTTGTCTATGTAGTGTAAAAACTGTGGGAGGAGTTAGGGTGGTAAATTTGGCTATAATAATAATAATATATATGTGAGATAAGAGTAAGTGGTCTTGCTATGCAAGAACACTTAATAATAATACATTAAAGAATTTAAGGCATAATTAAATTACATGAATTAGCATGTAAATCAACTAATATAAATTAAAACAATAACATTTTAGTAACATTATTATTATTATTATTATTATTATTATTATTATTATTATTTTTAATGAATTGTGCAGTGCTGCTTAGTGTGTAAAATGCAGATCTGGTTTGCTATTAACATTGACATTCCAATTATTGATGATTTTGGACATTTTGCCCCTATAAGATGCTGTACATAATGCAGATCAACATTTTACTTAACCACTTCCTGCCCGGCCTTGAGGAAAATGATGGCGGGGCGGTGGTTCAGTTATCCTGACTGGGTGTCATATGACGGGGGCACGCATCGCGGCGATCGGTGGTGCAATGTGTCAGTCTGACACACCGCTACACCGATCATGGTAAAGAGCCTCCATAGGAGGCTCTTTACCACATGATCAGCCATGTCCAATTATGGCTGATCATGATGTAAACAGGAAAAGCCATTGATCGGCTTTTCCGCACTCGCGTCTGGCAGATGTGAGTAGAGGAGAGCCGATCAGTGGCTCTCCTGACAGGGAGGTTTTGTGCTGATTGTTTATCAGCACAGCCCCCCCTTGGATGCCCACACTGGACCATCAGGGAAGCCGCCAGGACCACCAGGGAAGAGGACAACATGTGGATGGCCAGGTATGTACCCCATGGCCATCCACATGTGCAAATAAATTCCCAATCCGTGCCAATCAGTGCCCACAAATGGGCACTGACTGGCACCATTATGTAACAAATTACATCAGTGATGCCCAGCAATGCCACCCATCAGTATCATCAGTGCCACCCATCAGTGTCTATGAGTGCCACCTATCAGTGCCCATCTGTGCCACCTATTAGTGCCACCCATAAGTACCCATTAGTGCCGCCTACGAGTGTCCATCAGTGCCGCCTATGAGTGCCCATCAGTGCCACTTATCAGTGCCCATCATCAGTGCCACCTCATCAGTACCACCTCATTGGTGCCCATCAGTGCCGCCTTATCAGTGCCCATCAGTGCAGCCATATCAGTGCCCATCACTGAAGAAGAAAACGTACTTATTTACAAAGAAATTTTACAGAAACAAAGAAAAACTTGTTTTTTTTCAAAATATTTGGTCTTTTTTTATTTGTTGTGCAAAAATAAAAATCCCAGAGGTGATCAAATACCACCAAAAGAAAGCTCTATTTGTGGGAATAAAATGATAAAAAATTTCTTTGGGTACAGAGTTGTATGACCGCACAATTGTCATTCAAATTGTGACAGAGATGAAAGCTGAAAATTGGTCTGGGCAGGAAGGTGTCTAAGTGCCTGGTATTGAAGTGGTTAAAATTAGGTCATCAATAAATACATAAATAAATAAAACGATGTGAGTGGCTTTCTGTGTAGTAAATTCTGCACTAAGCTAAATGACATGTCAGAAACAAATTCTGTACACTGTGATGTCATAGAAAAAAACAAACAAAAAAAAACAAATACGTGAGTGTTTATCATACATTGTCTAGTATACATGCAGGAGCCATTCAATACACTCCATGTATGGTTTACTGGGGATTTAGTAAATAGTAATAGTCCCCTGATGTCTCCAAAAATATGTAGAAGAATAAACTGAGGAAAACATTTGTTTGTCTTTTTTTTTAAAAGATGGGATATTTATTATAGCAAAAAATTCAAAATATTGAGTTTCCTGCAAAATTTTCGCTCTTTTTTGTTTTAAGCGCAAAAAATAAAAACCACAGAGGTGATCAAATACCACCAAAAGAAAGCTCTATTTGTGGGAAAAAAGGACATACATTTTGTTTGGGTACAACGTCGCACGACCACGACGCAATTGTCAGTTAAAGCGACACAGTGCCATATAGCAAAAATGGCCTGGTCAGGAAGGGGGCAAATTCTTCTGGGGCTGAAGTGGTTAATAAAACTGGAGAGTGTAAAATCTGGTGCCGCTCTGCATAGAAACCAATCAGATTCCAGGATTTTTTTGTCAAAGTTTAATTGAACAAACTGAATTGAGAAGCTGATTGGCCGCCATGCACAGCTGCACAAGAATTTGCACTCTCCAGTTTCAGTAAATCTCCCTTCATGTTGGGGGTTCTGTTCAATCTGGAGCCTAGTACAAATAATAGAATACTGAACATGTAGATACAATGGGGTGTATCCTATGAATAAATGACACCCCAATACTGAGCACAAATGTAGGTACAATGGGGTGTATCCTATAAATAAATGACACCCCAATACTGAACACACATGTAGATACTGTAACTTGGGGTGTATCCTATGAATAAATGACACCCCAATACTGAGCACACATGTAGGTACAATGGGGTGTATCCTATGAATAAATGACACCCCAATACTGAGCACACATGTAGGTACAATGGGGTGTATCCTATGAATAAATGACACCCCAATACTGAGCACACATGTAGGTACAATGGGGTGTATCCTATGAATAAATGACACCCCAATACTGAGCACACATGTAGGTACAGTGGGGTGTATCCTATAAATAAATGACACCCCAATACTGAACACACATGTAGATACTGTAACTTGGGGTGTATCCTATGAATAAATGACACCCCAATACTGAGTACACATGTAGATACATTGGGGTGTATCCTATGAATAAATGATGAGAAGGAATTGTCACCAGCACACCAGGATCTCAAAAATCGGGTCCAAAACTTTAATCACATAGTATCAAAAAAATAAATAAAAGGAACATTTCCGAGCAACACAGGACCCCTTCATCAGGTATGTGACCCACGAATAATGTGACCTATGAATAAATGACACCCCAATACTGGGGATTTTTTTTGTAAATAAATGGCACTTTAATGTTAATTTGTAGGTTTTATAAGGAATGTTGGGGAACCTGTTTATATTGGGGGGGTGTAGAGATTATTATTTATTACTGAACACATAGGCACTACATTGTTTGGAGGAATTTAATTTTTTTATATAAAATGTTCCTTTCTAATGTTGATTTTTAGATGATAAAAATGCCGGTTGTGGGTCCCGTTCAGAATGGGCCCCTAGTGCAAAATTATAAGACTTCTCATATTGGGGGTACAATTCTATGGGACCTTTTTTTCTGTAAATAAATTGCAATGCAATGTGATTTGTAGATTCTAAAATGGATGTTGGGGGTCCTGTGTGAATCGGGAATAATGTTCAAAACATTTATTTATTACCCCATATCTACACACTATTTATTTTGTTTTCGTGCAAAAAGTTGTCTTTCTAATGTTGATTTCTAGACATGAAAATGCCCATCGGGGTCCTGATTGAAGTGTAAAGAATTGAATATTGTGTACTGAGGTCCTGCAGATCTTTGGGTGATTTTTATACATATAAATGATGATGTAACGTTGATTTCTAGATCTTAGAATGGATGTTGGGGGTCTTGTTACAAATTTGGGCTCCACTGCAGATAATTTAATATTCTTCACATAAAACACAAACATTTCATATTTTTGTGTTCCAATAAATTCCATTTTAATGTTTGTAGATTGTAAATGGATGTTGGGGGATGGGGTTTAGATTGAGGTCTGGAGCAAATAATAAAATACTGCAGATGAAGGAACAGAAGATTTTTTAAGGTTTTTTGGTAAATGACCCTCTAATGTTGATTTATAGATTTTACAATGTCTGTTGGGGGTCCTGGTAAATATTTTCTCTAGTGAACATCATTTAATTTCTGCACATGGAAGTGATAAAAAATTTGCAGCGGAATTTAAACTGTTGATTTTTATATTTTCAGATGGATGTTGGAAGTCCTGTTCATATTATGAACAATGTATATAGAAGATGTCACCACAGGGGGGCGCTGTGGACAGTGTGAACAGGCTATGCCACGCCCTTTAATTTGATAACATATACTAGGGCTGGGAAAGAATGGACTTTATAGACAGACTTCAAAATGTATAAGAAAATCTATAATTAGAATGATAAGAAGAAGATATTAGACACACATGAGATAACATACATGTAAAAGTGATGAAAGCCTCTCCCTGGTCCACCATCCATCCAGAAACCTGGACTTCAAGGATACAATGGGGGGCCGAGGGAGATTCTGAGTACAGCAAATAACCCAAAGGTAATATATAAATGGTGACCTAGACAGGTCAATTCCTAGAGGGGGTCAGAAATGGTCACATAAGACGACTCAGATGAGGTCAGAACTGATTTTATAGATATACGGAGCTTGCTGGACTTCACACCAATAAATGAGCTTCTTCTGGAGATACATCAATACATATTAGACATGAGCACTGCCCAAAAATGGGTTTTCATTTTTGTGTCATTCGAATTTCGAAAATATGACATTTTCCAGATTTTCTCTCTTATCTCTGAATTTTCGTATTTGCGAATTTTCTGAACAAACTTTAAAATTTCAAATGTTCAAATCTCAAATTACTGAATTTAGAAATTTACCAATTTTAAAATTTACTAATGTGTGAATTTTCAAATTTTTGAATTTTCGAATTTCCATTTTACAAATTTCGGAATTTTTTAATTTCTGAATTTTCTAATTTATTTTTTTTCCTTTAGAATTGATGAATTTTCAAATTTACAAATTTAAGAATTTTTGAATCTTCAAATTTATGAATATTCAGAAAAAAATGTTAAACAGGTTTTCGTAAATGTGGATATTTCTGAATTAACTAATTTGTTCTAATTTGTTAAAAAAACTAATTCGGAACAAAACTAATTGCACATGTCTAATACATATTAGAATAAGGTCCTTGCTGTCAAGCAGGCAGAACACCCTGATAGACATAGACCCAGATGGAGCAGCAGAACAATACAAAAATAGACCGAGATCTATAAAGATATAACTGAGTATGTGAGACAAGTGTCTCTACATCAAAGGCTGAAGGCAAAAAATGCCACAATCATCAACTGATCAAATCTGAATGTAAGATACATGGGAGCCAGGAAAATTTTCGGAAATTCAGAAATTGGAAATTCGGAAATTCGAAATTAAGAAATTAAAAGATTTGAAATTTCATAAATTTGGAAATTCTTAAATTTGGTAATTTAAAAATCCAATAATAACAATGAAAATATGAAAATCCAAAAGAATGAAAATATGAAAATTCGAAAACACGAAAATCTGAAATAACTAATAATAAATATTAAATTATAGTTAGAATTTCTTTTCAAATTTGGCTTTTAGTGAACGTAATGAGTATGAATTATCTGAAATAACGAATGCCGTATCTAAACAAAAATTCATAAATTCATACATTTGAAAATTCGTAAATTGGAAATTTGAAAATTCATAAATTCGTCAATTCAAAAATTTAAAAAATAGTAAATTCATGAAATGTAAATTCGAAAATTTGTACATTCGTAAATTTGTCAATTCAAAAATTCAAAAATTTGTAAATTGGAAATTTGAAAATTCGAACATTCATAAAATTGAAATCCAAAAATTGATACACTTGTAAATACGGAAATTCAAGATTCGAAAATTCATAAATTTGAACATTCGTAAATAAAAAAATGTAGAATTTCGAAATTCAAAAATCAGGAAATTCGAAAATCAGTAAATTCATAAATTTAAAAATATGCTGATTCATAAATTTGAAAATTTGTAAATTCAAAAGTTTGTAAATTCAGAAATTTGAAAATTTGTAAATTGGAAATTTGAGAATTCTGAAATTCGTAAATACGTCAATTCAAAAATTTAAAAATGAGTAAATTCGTAAATTGGAAATTTGAAAATTGGTAAATTCGTAAATGCTAAAATTTGTACATTCGTTAATTTGAAAATTCAAAAATTCATAAATTCAAAAATTTTAAAAAATGTGAATTCAAAAATTAGAAACTAAATTGGAAATTTGAAAATTGGTAAATGCAAAAATTGGTAAATTTGTACATTCCTAAATTTAAAAATCCAAAAATTGGTAAATTTGTAAATTCATAAATTCAAGATTCTAACAATCATAAATTTGAAAATTTGTAAATTAAAAAATGTAATTAAAATCCAAAAATCCGGAAATTCAAAGATTCATAAATTTGAAATATGAAGATTCGTAAATTCATAAATTTGAAAATTAGTAAATTAAAAAATTTGTATATTTAAAAATTTGAAAATTTGTACATTCATAAAGTTGAAAATTTGGAAATTGGAAATTTGAAAATTCAGAAATTCGTAAATCCATCAATTCAAAATTTTAAAAACTAGAAAATTGTAAATTCGAAAATTGGTAAATTCATAAATACAAAAATTAGAAAATTCAAAAATTCATAAATGAAAAAATTAAAAAATTTGTGAATTAAAAAATTAGAAAATTTCAAAAATTGGAAATTTGAAAATTGGTAAATGCGAAAATTGGTAAATTTGTACATTCCTAAATTTGAAATCCAAAAATTGGTAACTTTGTAAATTCATAAATTCAAGTTTTGAACGGTAATAAATTCGAAAATTTGTAAATTAAAAAATGTATTTAAAATCCAAAAATCCAGAAATTCAAAAGTTCATCAATTCATAAATTTGAAATATGAAGATTCGTAAATTCATAAATGAGAAAATTAGTAAATTAAAAAATTTGTATATTCAAAAATTTGAAAATGTGTACATTCATAAATTTAAAAATTTGAAAATTCGTAAATTCAAAAATTTGAGAATTTGGAAATTGGAAATTTGAAAATTCAGAAATCCGTAAATCCGTCAATTCAAAAATTTAAAAATTAGTAGATTCGTAAATTGGAAATTCGAAAATTTGTAAATTTGTAAATGCAAAAATTTGAAAATTCGGACATTCATAAATTCGAAAATTCAAAAGTTTGTGAATTCAAAAATTAGAAAATTCATAAATTGGAAATTTGAAAATTGGTAAATGCGAAAATTGGTAAATTGGTAAATTCGTAAATTTGAAATCCAAAAATTGGTGAATTTGTAAATTCATAAATTCAAGATGCGAATGATCATAAATTTGAAAATTAGAGAATTAGTAAATTAAACAATTTTTAAATTCAAAAATTTGAAAATTTGTACATTCACAAATTTGAAAATTCTTAAATTTGAAAATTTGAAAATTTGTAAATTTGAAAATTTGAAAATCCGTAAATTGGAAATTTGAAGATTTGTAAATTCATAATTTTGAAAAGCAGAAAATTAGTAAATTCAAAAATTTTGAAAATGTATACATTCATAAATTTGAAAATTTGTACATTCATAAATTTGAAAATTCATAAATTTGAAAATTTG